>NC_056574.1:6665872-6715872 GCF_018340385.1 Cyprinus carpio | reverse complement strand
TCTCTCTCTCTCTATCTGTATATACATAACTAAACTGAAACGGATTGGTTTTGACTTTAGGCCTGTAGTGAACATGTGGTCACTGTCTGATGAAAGACAGAGAGACAGATGTGTCCTGTACCCGGTGTTTGTGTGTGTGTGTAATGTAGTGTGTTTGTATTTGTGTGCACATGTATGTATGAACACGGTGTGAAGGTTTGTTTTGATGTGGATAAGAGAGGACTAGATACAGCCAGAAGCACAGCCCTGCATCAACATAGGAGAAAACAGGTCAACAGCTCAGGGAATACTGTGTGTGTGTGTGTGTGTGTGTGTGTGTGTGTGTGTGTGTTCGTGCGCACACAACTTATTGGCCGCTTTGATGTGCACAAGTTTTCATATTTTAGCTGACATCAGTCAATACCATCATCAACCAGACATGTGGGAGTATTCCTTCAAATAATGTCTTTGATCGACAGGATGATATTAGGAAAGAAATATTTGTTATGAATAATATTTCTTCGATTTTTACTATCTCTGAAGACCATGCAGATATGCCATTTAAAACTCACCAGGCACTGCGATGCGGTTGTTATGGTTCTCTGGTGTCTTATACGGTTGCTATGATTCTCTGGTTTTCTGATGTTGTTGCTATGGTTTTCTGTTGTTCTGATGGGGTTGCTATAGTTTTCCGGTGTTCTGATGTAGTTGCTATGGTTTTCTGGTGTTGTGATGTAGTTACTATGGATTTTTTTCTGTTCTTAAGCAGTTTCTATGGTTTTCTGATGCTGTTGCTATGGTTTTCTGGTGTTCTTATGCAGTCGCTATGGTTTTCTGATGTTGTTGCTATGGTTTTCTGTTGTTCTGATGGGGTTGCTATAGTTTTCCGGTGTTCTGATTAATTTTCTATGTTTTTCTAGTGTTGTGATGTAGTTACTATGGATTTTTTTCTGTTCTTAAGCATCCCCTACCGGTGGAGTCGCATGGTAGAATGGTTTTCTGGTGTTCTTATGCAGTCGCTATGGTTTTCTGATGTTGTTGCTATGGTTTTCTGGTGTTCTGATGTGGTTGCTGTGGTGTTCTGTTGTAGTTTTTATGGCTTTTTGGAGTTCTTATGCAGTTGCTATGGCTTTCTGATGTTGTTGCTATGGTTATCTGGTGTTCTCATGCAGTTGCTATGGTTTTCTGATGTTATGTCTTTCTGGTGTTCTTATGCAGTTGCTATGGGTTTTCTGGTGTTTTAATGTAGTTGCCATGGTTTTCTTGTGTTCTTATGCAGTTGCTATGGTTTTCTGATGTTGTTGCTATGGTTTTCTGGTGTTCTTATGCAGTTGCTGTGATTTTCTGATGTTCTGATGTAGTTGCTATAGTTTTCTGGTGTTCTGTTGTTTCTATGGCTTTTTGGTGTTCTTATGCAGTTGCTATGGCTTTCTGATGTTGTTGCTATGGTTATCTGGTGTGCTCATGCAGTTGCTTTTGTTTTTCTGATGTTACTATGTCTTTCTGGTGTTCTCATTTGGTTACTATGGTTTTCTGATGTTGTTGCTATGGTTATCTGGTGTTCTCATGCGGTTGCTTTGGTTTTCTGATGTTGTTGCTATGGTTATCTGATGTGTTCTTATGCAGTTACTATGGTTTTCTGATGTCGCTATGGTTTTCTGGTGTTCTTATGCAGTTGCTGTGATTTTCTGATGTTCTGATGTAGTTGCTATAGTTTTCTGGTGTTCTGTTGTTTCTATGGCTTTTTGGTGTTCTTATGCAGTTGCTATGGCTTTCTGATGTTGTTGCTATGGTTATCTGGTGTGCTCATGCAGTTGCTTTGGTTTTCTGATGTTTCTATGTCTTTCTGGTGTTCTCATTTGGTTACTATGGTTTTCTGATGTTGTTGCTATGGTTATCTGATGTGTTCTTATGCAGTTACTATGGTTTTCTGATGTCGCTATGGTTTTCTAGTGTTATAATGCGGTTGCTATGGTTTTCTGATGTTGTTGCGATGGTTATCTGGTGTTATGCAGTTGCTATGGTTTTCTGATGTTGTTGCAATGGTTATCTGGTGTTATGCAGTTGCTATGGTTTTCTGATGTTGTTGCTATGGTTTCCTTGTGTTATTATGCGGTTGCTATGGTTTTCTGATGTTGTTGCTATGGTGTTCTATTGTTATTATGTGGTTGCTATGGTTTTCTGATGTAGTTTTGTGGTAGTTTTTTTTGTCTTTATTTTGAATATATTTTAGAAAAATGGCATTTGTTAACAGTAGTGGCACATCAATTACACAGTAGCATGCTTCATTGTCACGCTCCCTCATGTGTACATTTCATTTTAGTGAGTTGTGTCCAGTTATCGTCATAGAAATGAATACAGTAATTCTGCATTTGCTTTATGTGAGAATGTCTTAACACTTAGCTGCTTGATCAAGTAGTAAGTCAAGATTGTACAAAAAAATCACAGCTAACATTTTAACTCTGGTCATCGCACTGGAGATGAAGGTTTAATGGAGCACATTGCATTGTGGTATACAGTATTTCTCACAGTATGCTTTGTCTGCACTTTTGTGTGGGTCTCTGTGGAGCATCACTGTGACGGACAGCTCTTCATCCTCACAGCACACTTACTGTACATCACAGCAGTAATAATGAAGGTTAAAGTCAGTGTCGCCACATTGTCTTTGTGCAGCTACTTACTGCATTTTCATGAGTCGATCACTGATTACGATCTGACACATCATTCACAGACGCTTTCACATCTTTTGTTGCTTCATCAGTGTCAGTAACTGCAGTTTTAGCTACCGGACAGTAATGAGGTGGTCAGTGTGCTGAGTAGAAGACGATTAGCCAGTGCCGCACAACACACAAAAACAACTGATGATGCAGCGAATCATCTATGCATGTCCAAGTAGTGTCTGAAATGTCCAAGATGTTTTAAGAAACCTTCCTGCAAAGCTACCTGAAAAACTATGTGCAAGTGTATCTCAGACAAAAGCTGTTTGAAACGCAAAGGTTGATCACACCAAATGTAGATTTGATTTAGATAATAGAAGTTAATTGGTAAATGAAATCTATTTATGCCACCAGTTTTGAAAGCATCCTAACTATACAGCATTTTTACACAAATGCATGAAACTTTCACAGTAGTGTAACTTTGCAGGAAGGTTTTTTCAAGCATCTTGGAGACGTTGCCAGAGTTCTTCTGAATTTAGTCTGTCTGAGTTTGTTCTGTTTCTTCATGTCATTCCAGACGGACTGGATGATGATGGTGAGATCAGATCTCTGTGTGCAGCACTGGTGTTGTCAGAGTCCTTGTGCAAGCCAAATTCTCGCCAGATTATCAAAATTCATGGCAAAAGGGAAGTTTGGAAATGTAAACTAATATTTCCTACTGACACACTACAGCAAAAGATAGATATATGGTTGGTTGGTTGGTGAAAATATTAAAGGCCTAAGACTTTTGCACAGTACTGTGTATGGGTGGATGGATGTTTCCAGCTCTTCAGATTAGGCTGGATTCTGGAGTTCTGGATGAGATGCTCCATATATATTCATGCTTCCGTCAGACTGCACTCATGTCTGTCTCACTGTAAATGATATGTGTGTGTGAGTGAGCATGAGATGAGTGTGGAAGAGAGTAAAGCCATAGACGCGGGTAATTACATACACACTCTCACACAGGCCAGATTTATAGCGCTCAGAATCACACACTAAACTTGGCCTGTGACTATTTACTGCTCCGCTGATGATGCATTACTTCCAGCCGCACATACGTCTCTCTGCTGCTTCACTTTCCTTCCCTTTTTCATTTCCATGCTCATTCTCCAGTCTCTCACTGTCCCTCACAATTGTATACTGTACCTTTAAGACTGTATGCAAATAACCTCTGTGTACTGCATAATGCCGTTCACTAGGACCGCTCAAGTCGTTGTGTTCTGAATTAGGTGTTTATAATATATGGAAATGTGGGCTGGCATATGTTAATGAGCATGTTGTGATGTCATAATCATGTGGTTTAGGTCCAGTAAATGAAGATCATCTGTCATAACTGTATATAAAGCCAGTAAATGGATATCTCATCTGCTCTTTCCGCCCGAAGTTAAATGAATGTGTGTTCTGCTGTTAGTCAGCATTTGTATTCCTTTCTGGGCAGGACGAGAAACAATCATTTACAATGTGTAAACAGTGTTTACCGTTACTCACACACCTTCTGGAACGGCAGGGAGTTTATTGGCCCTTTGAGAGGCGTGAGAAAATGAGACGCGTCTTCGCTCATTACTCTGCTGCTGCTTCAGAAACACACAGATGGAGAGAACCAGAAGAAAACTGCAGATGAAGTGATCTGCTTCTGTCAGAAGAGCAGAAGAGATTGAGGAGCCAAATCAAAGATGTGTTCATGTATCATAGGAGTCAAACACACCAAGTTGCATTTAAGCAAGCACACATACGCTGTTTAGAGGAGCGTCACCACAAAAACTGTCATCTAACCTGCTTGACTTTGTTTTTTTAGGCAATTTTTCCTAACCATTTTTTCAGTGGACATTTGACCCACTAGTCATTTTTAATTATTTGAAATTAATTATGTATTACATTAATTCATTAATTATGTTTTATATATTATTCAATTTATTGCTATTTTTTTACATTTAATTCAATGTGTGTATTTTTCATTATTTGTAATTAATATGTAATTAAAATTAGAAGTATTAAAATAATTAACAACATTTATTTATTTATGATTTATTTATTAATTATTTTTAAATAAAGTTTAAAACAAATGCATAATATAATACATAATTAAATATATTTAAATTACATAATACATAATTAAAAATAGCCTAAGCCTCTCTTAGATCTTCTGGTCTGGAGTCCTTTTTCTGTGTGTATCTGTGAAAATTTTTGACCTCTTTTATCATCCAGCAGATGGTTATCGTGCATCTGAGTTCATAATGACTTTTTAATAAGGCCTTTTAAACTTGTTTTACAGTGAAAATATATCCTAGAATAAGTCCTAGAAATTAAATAAATGTAACATTTGCATAAGATATCAAGACTTGTTTTAGGCTTGTTTTGTGTCTTTAATTTGAGTGATTTTGTCTTTCTGCACTACACGAATTGTATGCTTTACTTTAACTTGTTTATTCCTAAAAGCAATGAAACATTCACTTACATTCAAGATACCATCCAAGAAAACAACTACTAATGCTGCTAATGCAGTGGTGCTTCTCAAGATTGTATGAGAATTCAATAAGATATTTTAGCTGGAAATTATTCATAATTACTCTACAAATAGTATTTTTGCTGTGTAACAATGCTTGACATAAACAGCTTCACTAATGAGAAGTGAAGATGGTTTTTGGCCAATTTTTAGTGGAAACACTCGCTGTGAAGCTGAAGTGTGCAGATGCTGTAATCTGTGTGTGTCTCTTTCGTAACACGTACAGTAGAAGGAATAAGTAATGACTCTGACGTCCAAACGATTATACAACTGATATCCAAATGATTCCCAGCACTCAGATGCTCCACATCCTCTCAAAGCATCTACAAGAGGAGAGAAAACCGAGAGCAGATGAACCGCGGCGCTTGAAGCCGTGCTGACAGAAGCAGAAAACAGATTTTCAAAGGTATATGTGAGGTTTTTTTTTCTTGTACTGTGTGTGTCGTCGCCCGCAGAGAACTTCTCACACAGGATCTGACATCAAACGAGTCCTTCTGAAAGATCAGACCTGCAGGCTGTGACGACTCGCGCAAAACCCTCTTCAGATGGAGACACACGCATGAGATTTTCTGTGCCGAGCAAAAACACATGTTTGGATCTCAGTCAGGTCAGAAATTCAGACTGTTTAACTAAACAAAAAATGAAAACAGAGGACATTCAAATGAGGCATCAAAGAGCATGGCAGGAAAATGTTCCATATCCTAACTAGACTCGACCTTTAAAAAAAAAATGACAATATTTGTATGTGAAAAAAAAAAAAAAAAAAAAATGCAATAAAACAATAACTACGTAATCATTTAATAATTACAAATTTTATATAATCTTAAAATGTAAATGTATTAAAAAAACAAGTGAAAAAAGTGTGTGTGTGAAACAAAAACAAAAACTGAAACAAACTTTTTCTGTTTTATATCAATAAATATTAACATTTTTTTTGTTGCATTTGCTAAATGTCAGAATCGAGCGAGGGAAAATTTTTATGTATTTTTCTTTTCACTTTCATCAAAGTCAGAAGTATACATACTCTAAGTTTATTGTGTCTTTAAACAAAAAGAAAACCCCCGATGATTCCATTCTGAGCTTAAGAAGCTTCTGATAGGTTAATTGATTCTGTTTGAGTTAACTGGTGGCACACCTGTGGATGCATATAAAGGCACACCTCAAACACAAAGCCTCTTTCTTTGACATCATGGGAAAATCAAGAGAAAACAACCAAGACATCAGGAAAAGAATTGTGGACCTCCACAAGTGTGGCTCCTCATTAGGTGCAATTTCCAGATGCCTGAAGGTCCCACGTTCATCCGTTCAGACAATAATACGCAAGTATAAAAAACACTGGAATGTACAACCATCATACCGTACATACCGTAAAAATTGAACTGTTCTGCCATAATGATAAACGGTATATTTTTGGAGGAAAAAAGGTGAAGCTTTGAAGCCTCAGAACACCATCCCAACTGTGAAGTATAGGGGGGATAGTATAATGTTGTGGGGCTGCTTTGCTGCAGAAGGGACTGGTGCACTTCACAAAATAGATGGCATGATGAGAAAAGAAAATTATGTGGATATATTGAAGCAATATCTGAAGACATTAGCCAGGAAGTTAAAGCATGGGCGCAAATGGGTCTTCCAAATGGACAATGACCCCAAGCATACCTCCAAATTAGTTGCAAAGTGGCTTAAGGATAACAAAGTCAAGGTATTGGAGTGGCAATCACAAAGCCCTGATCTCAATCCCATAGAAAGTTTGTGGGCAGTACTGAAAAGGCGAGTGCGAGCAAGAAGGCCTACAAACCTGACCCAGTTACACCAGTTCTGTCAAGAGGAGTGGGCCAAAATTCCAGCAAACTATTGTAGAAAGCTTGTGGAAGGATACCCAAAACGTTTGGCCCAAGTGAAACAGTTTCGGGGCAATTCTGCCAAATACTAAGGAAGTGTTTGTATACTTCTGACTTGATGAAAGTGATGAAAGTGATAAAAAAAAAAAATAATACATACAAATTCCCCCTCGCTCGATTCTGACATTTAACAAATGCAAAAAATATTTTAATATTTATTGATCTAAAACAGAAAATGTTTACTCTGATTAATAATTTATTCTTTTGATTAACATACATACATATATATATATATATTTCTTATTAACAAAAAAAAAAAAAAAAAAAAAAAAAAAAATACATATAATAAATAATTTTATTATTTTGATTAATATAGATAGATAGATAGATAGATAGATAATAGATTCTTTTTTTTTTCGTATATTTCATATATTTGTATTTAATTTTCTCTTATTTTTTGCACAGTCTAAAGAGTATGCCTGACCTACATTTCACTGTTTGTTGTATGTCAATTCATTGTAATTTGCATACACAAATAACAATATTATATATATATATATATATGTATACACACACACATACAACAAATATCAGTTTATAATTAAATATGTGATACATAATATATTCATTGTAATTTGCATACACAAATAACATTAGTAAAAATATCTGGTTAGAAAGTTGGACTTGTAACCCGAAGGTCACAGGTTCGAGTCTCAGTGCTGGCAGGAGTTGTAGGTGGGAGGGAGTGAATGAACAGCGCTCTCTTCAACCCTCAATACCCATGGCTGAAATGTCCTTGAGCAAGGCACTGAACCCCCAGTTGCTCCCCGGGCGCTGGATATAGCTGCCCACTGCTCTGGGTGTGTGTTCACTTCTGTGTGTGTGCACTTGGATGGGTTAAATGCAGAGCACCAATTCCGAGTATGGGTCACCATACTTGGCAAATGTCACGACTTTCACTTTTCAAATCTTAGTAATCAAAGTGCATTGCAGGAAAGTCTTCTATAACACCGTCTCTTTTAACTAGACTGGGCCATGATAAATATAAATGCAATGTTTTATGTCAATCAAAGTTGGATGAGACAGTTTATTGATCAATTGGTTTCTATGAAGACAAGGAGACCAACAACATCAAAAAAAAAAAAAGAAAAAAAGTTGACCTTCCTATTCACTTTTTCCAGGTTTGAACCCTGTTTTAGTCTGATGGTTAGAAAAGGCTGTTCGTTCTTAGGCCTCTTTGAAATGAGCGACAAATCAAGACAAAAACTCCTGAAGCTGCTTCTTAAATCAGATCAGAGAGACAAAGAGACAATGAAAAGTCATAACAGCAATGAGCCTCACACCAAACGCTGTGCTGTCGTTAAATCAATAAGTCGTTGTCTTTAATGGAATAAGTACTTTGAAAACTAGCTGAAAACAGCCCCAAACAACACTGTTCTGAGTGCAAGAGAAACCCTCGCTGTGTCCCGGGGTCTGGAGCGGCATGTGCTGAAGTCTTGAAATCTGTGTATAGCGTGGTCTGAGAGGCCCGGAGGCCGAGCGTGAAGACTCACTCTCTCAAACACTGGAAGGACTGTGGAGTCACTGCTGAAGTCCTGACTGGAGCTGTGACGCTGGAGCAGGTGAATGGTTGGGCGCGGGTGGATGTGAGCGTTTAAGCCGCTGGCAGCTGCAGGCGTCTCAAGCGTTCAGATCCATAAAGTAATGGCCAACATCACTTATCTGACAGAGCGCCTTAAAGAAAATATTGATTTATCTTTAAGCAAATGTTCTTAAGCTAAAATCCAATCAAAAGCTTTAGTGGCAGTGAGCCAGTGAAACCACAGAGTGCTGCAGAAGATCGTCTTGTGAAAGTCCTCACAGTGAAGTGGCTGATTTCAGAGGAAATTTATCATATTTATTTATCATATATATTTATTTATTTTGTGCATTGGATTGCATTTCAGTTAAGCACATATCCCATATATTTGTATAAGAATGCGTATGTATACATAATTATTATATAAATAATAAATATTAGGTATTACATATTTATGTAATTAATGATAAAAATATATATAGAGAGAGATTTAATATATTTCATAGATGTATAAAAAATATGTATACATACAACAAAAATTTACATAATTCCTGTAAAGTGTTTAATATATTTAGCATGTACTAATTAACAATTTATTATCATCATACATGAATATATTTAAATATCTTAGATCAAAAATAAAATAAAAATGAAAACTATATTTTCTTATTTGCATAATAGATATGTATACATACAACAAATACCAGCTTATAACAAAAATGTTATATATTATACATAAAATATTAATTATACTAATAATTGTGCTTATATATATACATTATTTTTGGATTATATAATATTTTCTATTAAATCATACATTTATATGCATTGTACTTTTTATTGATGCTGATTTAAATAAGAAAATAAATTATTGTATTTTATCTATGTTTCTGTAATAAAGAATCTAATGGGAATCGTTATTGTTATGACTGTATATGTGTACAGTTTGTGTATGTGTGTGTATTAGTTTCTTGTTTGTTTGTTGTTGTGTTATGACTAAATGTGAGATTCTGCTACAGTGTGTCACCTTCATTACCCATGAGCCTCTCCTCCGTGAAGTGTGGCGGGGTCAGAGTGTGTCCGTTTAGCATTTTGCCTGATTGATCTAAGTTGTGTGTTTTTGGTGACCTGTGCTTCCAGGGGCCCCTCGACCCTCATCCCGTGTGTGGGATCAACTGCATGCCGCACAAACAAGTTTGGGAATTAGCGTTTAGGGCACCATCTGGACAATGCGAGCGCTAATGGAGCAGAGCAATTACACTCTGAGTGGACGGCCGAGACGAGTGGCTAATGCTAATGTCATGAGGCATTAGCCCTGGATGTGTTTACAGGTTACAGGTAGATGTTGCCTATTAGATTTAATGATCAAGAGCGACATATCATGACCCAAACTGCTAGGTTAACGGCTAGAAATGACAGCAGCGTGTTGCAGGTTTCTTCTTTCAGAAACAGTCTCTTGAAGCTAACAAACAAGTTGAGGAGCACGTTGGGATGCTAACAGTCGTGCGCCGTACCCTTAAACGAGTCTCTGTGCTTAAATTAGCTTTGCAAATCGCTAATGTGAGTAATGGAATTGCATGTTGAGGGCGCAAATAAATGATTTAATGCAAATCTTGAGCATCACTCCTACTGCCAATTAAGCTAACCGGTTTTAGCCGTAAGTGATTTGATTACATTAGCACGCCGCGGCTCTGACTGCATTAGTGATGGTTTAATCAGTCAGTAATCAAATTAGCACGAGTGACAGACGGAGATGGAAGGCGTGCGTGTCTCCAGTGAGCGGCTTAAGATCACACCTGCACCTCTCGCCGGGGAAATACACATCCTCAGCCGAAAACAGCCGGAAAGCTGAGACCCAAGTGACTGCTTCTGAAGCGAAGCGTCAGCCAGTGGTTGTTGACTACACTCACATGACCTAAAAAGCACCAACAATACTGTACAAAGAAAAAAAATAAATTTGTGCTACAAATACTGCTCTTAAATTATGAATCATCAATTATATTGATATATATATATATATATATAGATATATATAGAGATAGATAGAGATATAAGACTATATATACTAGTTGTTCGACAGCACTACTGCCCAAAATAAAATAATGAGCAACACTGGTTTATGTTAAAATAAAATTTTATCCCAATTTGATTTTACCCTGACTTCAAAATGTTGATTCAGTATATATATGTATCTTATATATATTGATGCCTGTCACAAAAAGAGGGAGGAGTAACAATCAGTGATGCGCCTACACACACACACACACACACCATATACATTATATATTATAAATTGTTTGAAGATATGTTATTTGTGTTCTATATTTTTTAAATGTATATATGCATATATATTCATGTAAACACTATGCTTTGGCAATTTTTGTAAAATATGCCAATAAACTAAGAATTGAATAATAATTGAGAGAGAGATAGAGAGATAGGAGATAGAGATATAGAGAGAGAGAGAGAGTTGTTAGCATATATAATATGATGGTTTATATCTATATATATATATATATATATTCCATTATACTGGTTAAATTAACATTCAGTACACACATGACACACATTTCTACATTAACTGAAATCACGAATAATGCTTAACAAATTTTGAAACAACAATTTGAGCGACGAATCTACAAATTTTTTAGGGCCCTATGAGGGCCCTATGAATTTATTTTTATTTTATTTTTTCCAAAAACAAATCTGTTTTTAATAGTATGTTTTTCTCGATTCTGTTTTAATGAAATTGTAATAATTAAGAAACATGCTTAATCAACTGAATTTATAAAACTTTAACAATTTAATATTTGTATTATTATATCATTATTTTATTATCACTTTTATTTATTTATTTATTTATTACAATAATTGGGTTGTATGATTTATTTATTTATTTTTTTCTGAAAAATTGTTTTATTTTTTCATTGTTTTACTTTTTTCTGGATTTTGTGAGCTATTTAATACTAAAGTCTTAAATTATGCATTAATTCTTTCAATTTATTAAAATACTAACCATTTATTTAAAAAAAATACAATAATAGGACCATATGAAATGATAATTAATTAATTCTTTCATTCATTACAAAAATTCAGTGTTATCGGTTTAAATTTTTCAGAATTTATGATTTAACAAATTTATTATCAAAAATGTGGTCATCAAACGAAGGCATGAAACATGTAACAATTAAATTCTTTTAAAATATAATTAAATGACAATATTTTTTATTTGGCAGGGAAAAGTGCCACACAACAGAGGTTTACTGTTCAAATAAAAACACGGAAGAAAAAGTGGTACTACTTAAATTAAGTTGTAATATCTTTAGTGTTATTACTGTTACCTTGAGAAGTTTTCGTCAGATCTCAAGCATCTCATTTAGCAAGCGTTGAGTGTTTTAAAGCCTCCACAGGCCTGACAGTCAGAATGGTCACAGATGAATGAGCAGGGTGTGGTTTGGAGATGGTTGTGGTCTCTCTCACACGCACACAGAGCTCAATGAATCTGCCTCAGTGAATCACCCAGAGCCCTTCTGCAGATTCTCTGTCTCAATCTGGAATTTATTGCTTGTGGAGCGTATGTGTGTGTTTGCCCCATGGCCATGACGCAGCGTCTGATGAATAGAGCTGAGCTCTGACACTGGTGTTCATGAAGGAGACATGTTTCAGAAACGCAGAGGACTGCAAACAGATCCATTTTAACCTCAGAACTGTGTTTTACAGCATTTCTGCAGTGTTTCTTGCTGTCCAAGCTGTGTTCAGACACTTACAGCACAGTGACACATGTCTGAATTTCACTGCATTAGATACCAGGAGACCAAATCAAGTGGCATCTGAGCTCAAACGATGCTCAAGCTTATTTCAGAACAACTTTTGTTTGGTCAGGCAGTTTTATACACTCACCTAAAGGATTATTAGGAACACCTGTTCAGTTTCTCATTAATGCAATTATCTAATCAACCAATCACATGGCAGTTGCTTCAATGCATTTAGGAGTGTGGTCCTGGTCAAGACAATCTCCTGAACTCCAAACTGAATGTCAGAATGGGAAAGAAAGGTGATTTAAGCAATTTTGAGTGTGGCATGGTTGTTGGTGCCAGACGGGCCGGTCTGAGTATTTCACAATCTGCTCAGTTACTGAGATTTTCACACACAACCATTTCTAGGGTTTACAAAGAATGGTGTGAAAAGGGAAAAACATCCAGTATGCGGCAGTCCTGTGGGCGAAAATGCCATGTTGATGCTTGAGGTCAGAGGAGAATGGGCCGACTGATTCAAGCTGATAGAAGAGCAACTTTGACTGAAATAACCACTCGTTACAACCGAGGTATGCAGCAAAGCATTTGTGAAGCCACAACATGCACAACCTTGAGGCGGATGGGCTACAACAGCAGAAGACCCCACCGGGTACCACTCATCTCCGTGCAGGCTGGTGGTGGTGGTGGTGTAATGGTGTGGGGGATGTTTTCTTGGCACACTTTAGGCCCCTTAGTGGCAATTGGGCATCGTTTAAATGCCACGCCCTACCTGAGCATTGTTTCTGACCATGTCCATCCCTTTATGACCACCATGTATCCTCTGATGGCTACTTCCAGCAGGATAATGCACCATGTCACAAAGCTCGAATCATTTCAAATTGGTTTCTTGAACAGGACAATGAGTTCACTGTACTAAAATGGCCCCACACAGTCACCAGATCTCAACCCAATAGAGCATCTTTGGGATGTGGTGGAACGGGAGCTTTGTGCCCTGGATGTGCATCCCACAAATCTCCATCAACTGCAAGATGCTATGCTATCAATATGGGCCAACATTTGTAAAGAATGCTTGCATCACCTTGTTGAATCAATGCCACGTAGAATAATGGCAGTACTGAAGGCAAAAGGGGGTCAAACACAGTATTAGTATGGTGTTCCTAATAATCCTTTAGGTGAGTGTATGTAGGCTTGTGTATGAAGTCAGTTCCCGTCAAGTTCAGTCAGGTGTCCTGCAGAGTAACCTCCCATAACATTAATGTGTGTGTGTGTGTGTGTGTGTGTGTGTGTGTGTGTGTGTGTATACACACTTCAGGGGTGTGACAAGATCTTTAAAAAGATATTAAAGATATTAAAATGTGATGAGATTTCTTGTCGAGGTGAAAAGCTCATGATATTTCTATTACACTGAATGGAGGCGGGTGGACTTACGAGGATTTGCTGACCGTTTGAGGATCCAATGGCTTTACGAGGTTTAGTCACAAGCTCTTTTGAATGCTTTTTATTGGTTATATATTTGTAAAACCCACAAATGGACGTAAAGACCAGTAGCATTGATTTAAAAAAATAATAACAGTGACAAAATATAATAGAGATAGAAAGTTTTGATCATTTTCCACAGCACTCTAGTGGTAGGGTTTAGAGGAAACATGAAATAAGAATTATGAATTAATGTTGTTATACATTATAAAGGTTTTTAGAAGTAGATAAACCTTAAAGGTCATTTAAAATTGTATATATATATATATATATTATATATATATATATATATATATATATATATATATATATACACACACACATACATATACACACACACACATATACACACCACACACACACACACAAACATACATATTTTAGATATATTTTACAAATGAAAACAAAATATGAATATATAAATTGATTTAAAATATTAATAAAACTGTAATAGTATATAAATAAAACTAAAAAAAAAAACTATCTTTTGAATTTATTGCATCCAATAGCGTAACAAAATCATTTGTTGATTGATTGACTGATTGACTGATTGATTGATTGATTGATTGACTGATTGATTGATTGATTGATTGACTCATTGATTCATTCACTCATTTGTCTATCCTTCCATCCTTATTTATTTTAGATTTGCATAAAATGTATTTCTTTATTTAAAGGAACCACATCAATATTACTGTAGGATTATTATTCTTTGTTTGTTGTTGTTGTTTGTTTTTAAATAAAATGAAGACCCCTGTAGTGTGAGTGTGAGCACGAGACCCTCCAGATCAGCCTGGCAGCAGGCCTTGCTCCACCTCTGCTCATCGGGACAAAGAGAGACGGCCGAAAATCAATGCGCTGCATCTCAATTAATCTGGAGGAGGGTCATTGATTGGTAAACAAGAGCCCTGATCAGTTCATCACCACCAGACACAAACACCCATGTGCTGCGTCCAGTTCAGTTCTATTCATTTTAATATATTAAAAAAAATATATAGATTTATATATTTTAGAGGACATAACATTTATGTATTTAATTATTTATTCCTTAGAATTTGTATCTAGATTAGATTAGATTAGATAGTGATTATGGTGCTAAACATCAAAATAATAATTATTTATGACATATAGGCATCCCTCCCATGGTGCTTTGCATTATGCATGTGAACTAATGAGTGTTTTTGTGATTAAATTTAAACAGTGAGAGAAATATTAAAATATATGCGGTAGTAGTAGTAGACAATGTTTCCTTACTTGTTTCCTTTTATTCTTGTTTTTTTATTATTTATGTATTTTTTTTTATTTATTTATTTTTTAGTGAAAGAGGGAAGCAGAGAGTGAAGGACGAGAGAATAGGTTCATTGCAGGTGTAATAATGCGTGCCATCGAGTGAATGAACCGTTCTCTGCTACACTAACACACACACACACACACAGTCTCAGCTGAGTTATTTGTGTTTTCGCTCGCTATAGTGAGATGAGCTGTAATGTACAAATGAAAATCCTAATGAAATTACAGTCTGATTCTCTCTCTCTCTATGTATGTACATCACTGCAAGTTTTTATTTTTTATCAGCTTAGGAATCTCAGTAAGATGATAAATCACTTCATTTTCTGACTCTCAGTGGATGATTCTGTGCTCATTTGCCAGATTTTCATAATCTCCAGAAGTCGAGGTGCTGGGTTTTATAAGTCAAAGTGTTTGTGAAAGACTGAGCTCAAAAACGGATTACAAAGCCCCTCTTTCTTCATAAGTGTGACTTAAAACCCTGATTTTGATGTTATTTCTCAAAAATGTGACTTTATATATTTACGTTATCCCTAAATGATACAATTTGCAGCAATTTCGTTTTATGTTGTGTCCATAGAACAGGAAAATATAAGAAATAATTTGTTTTGTGATGATGGGAGAGCAGTAATGTGTTCAGAAAGCTTCCTGAGGCCTGTAACATCTCTGTCTTTGTGTCACATCGCCTTTCAGTGTCACTTTTACTTTTGATTTGATCGTCATGTCTTCAAGTGTTCCTCTTCTACATTTGTATGGACTTGTGAAAGAAATAATAATAATACTTCTCATTTAAAGAGGATTTAAAGGGGATCTGTAAAGAGGAGTGGACCAAGATCCCTCCTGACATGTGTGCAATCCTGGTGACCAACTACAAAAAAAAGTCTTACCTCTGTGTGTGCCAACAAGGGTTTCTGCACCAAGTACTAAGCCATGTTTTGCTTGGGGATCAAATACTTATTTCACTCACTGAAATGAAAATCAATTTCTAACTTTTATATAATGTGTTTTTTCTGGATTTTTTTGGTGGTATTCTGTCTCTATATGTTAAAATAAACCTACCATAGAAATGACAGAACCTTCATTTCTTTGTAAGTGAGCAAACTTACAAAATCAGCAGGGGGTCAAATAAATATTTCCCCCACTGTATCCATCCATCCATCCATCCAGACTCTTGGCGAATGGCACCAGCACCTCTGCATTAGCCATTTTGCTCTTAAATAATACATGTGCTGTCAGCACAAGCATGTGTTTCTCTCTGTGTGTGTGTGTGTGTGCACTTGTGAAAGCCAAATGTGCTCACTAATATAGTGAATTTGCTAGATCCTGGTTTGTATTGCCTTTATGCCCACTGTAAAAAAAAAAAAAAAAGAAACCTTCAATGTCTTGAGGTAAGATTTTGTATGAAAATCAATGTGAGAAATTTTAATTGGTCTCAAAAATAGGCTTTATTTTATTAATAATTTTGTGTTTTTCCTTCACAGTTTGTGGTGAAAGTTAACCTAGATGTGTTATAACCCAATAAAGTCAGCACATATCATTTATACAGAGAGAAATAGCAAGAATAAGAAGCACATTTATGTTTTCTGAAAGGTTTTTAGGAGAAACATCTGAGACAAAGTTGATATTTCAATAAAACACAGATAATTGATTAAATATCACTTGTCTCTCTGTGTGTTTTGTGGTCAAGTGGTGTATGTGTAAATCAGTGTTTGAGAGGCTCCTGACAGATCACCTGTAGTGATTAGGACTTCCTCTCTTCAGCACGCGGGTGAGAGGTGCGCTCAGTGTGTGTGTGTGTGTGTGTGTGTGTGTGTGTGTGTGTGTGTGTGTGTGTGTGTTGATCTAGTGTGACTGATTTGTGTGTCTATGATTGATATGAACAGGTGGATTTGTGCTTGACTTGATGACATCACTCTTCCCTCAGCATTCAATCACAGTCCGAGTGCCGCGGAGGAGCAGGTGTGTGTGTGTTGAGGGTAAATATGCTTTCGGGATTCAGTTTAACGTGGATTTGTGTGTGTGTGTCAATATGATGTATTTGTGATGCTGTTTGTTGAGCCTGAGAGAAACAACAGGTGCAGTTGGTAAAGTTGCAGCTGGTGATTGTGAGAGATCATCACCTGTTACTCACTGAGCAAATGACTCTCCAACAGTCAGTGTTCATGTGAATCGATTTAGAGCTGGATGAATGCTCGTTCAACATCAGTGCTTTTTTATTGTTCTGTCTGAATCAGACAACTGCTGTAGAATCAGATTAGAGTCTGAAAACCACACTGCAGTCAGGCTGGAGTCAGAGATTCAGATTAGAGAATCAAACCAGAGACAGAGAATCAGAGTCAAAGAATCAGACTAGTCTGACTAGTGTCAGAGGTTTAGGTTAGAGAATCGGAATCAAAGAATCAGACTACTGTCAGAGATTCAGATAAGAGAATCAAACCAGAAGAGACAGAGAATCAGAATCAAAGAATCAGACTAGTGACAGAATCAGAGTCAAAAGAACTGGAATAAAAAAATAAAATAAAAAAAAAAAACTGGAGTTTAAGAATCAAATGAGTGTAGGAGATTCAGAATAGAGAATCAGAATCAAACTTGAAATTCAAACTGCAGACAGAGAATCAGAGTTAAAGAAGAATCATAGAGAGTCAAACTGGAGTCAAAGAATCAGACTAGAGTAAGAGATTCATAGTAAAAGAAATGGATTTGAAAAGAATTTGAATTAGTGTCAGATTTCATTTAGAGAATCAAATTAGAGAACCAAAACAGAAAAAGAGAATCATAGTCGGAAGAATTAGAGTCAAAGAATCAAGCTAAATTCGTAGAATCAAACTAGAGTCAGAGATTCGGACTAGTCTCAGAGATGGATATTAAAGAATCAATTAATCAAATTACAGAATCAAACTAGAGTTAGAAATTCAGGGAATCAGAGAAGAGTGAAAGAATCAGCTTGTCTAGATTTGGCTTCAGTCAGATCACAGATGTGAATCCTTTAGTTTTCCTGGACAACGCATTTATCATGCTTATTCACAGCAGCAGTGAGACAGAGAGAGAGAGAGAGAGAGAAACTGAGACGAGTGCAGATCTGGACTGAATGTATCGGTTACATTTGTCTTTTTTTGTTTTTTTCCTCTTGTAGTCTAATTATCATTTCTAATAATATTCCTCAGAGGTCTAAGAGAGATACTAGAGAGGAAAAAAAATGACCACAGATAAAAATTCAATTAAATAAGATAATGGCTTAAAGAAGATGAGCAGTGGTGAAGTCAGATGATATTACAGTGTGTGTGAGGAGACGGCCAGCGTCTCTCTCTCTCTCTCTCTCTCTCTCTCTCTCTCTCTCTCTCTCTGTCTCTCTCTCTGTGGTTTGTCGGGTTCATTTTGAAAGTGTGTCCTGTAGGCAGATATTGTTGATGACCTGTTTTTAAGATGTGCTGACGCAGCAGTGATACTACAGTGTCTCCTCTCACTCACTCTCTCTCTGTTTCTCTTTAAAGAAAGAGATTGAACTGACCGATCTGGATGATAACACATCTACAGTAGGTCACATTTCATCCCAACAATCTGAAGGGAAAAAAAATACTGTTTTGGAGATCATTAAGATTTAAAAAAAAAAAAATTTTTACATTTTTTTTTTTTTTTTTTTTGCATTGTGACATTTAAACACATTTTCATGCAAAATCTCTTTATTGAAATTAATCAGTTTTCCTTTTTCCAATTATTCTTCAAGCTGATTCTGCATTAATTCTTATTATTTTCAATGCTTGTATTCATTTTAGGTCTGTACAGTTTTTTTCAACTGTTTTTGTTACTGTTGGCATAAAGGCAATACAAATACAGCCATTATGTATAATTGCTTATAATTTAGATGATATTTTGTTGCTCACATGTAATGACAATGGTTTGTTCTTTACTGTTTATATAAATTAGTGTTAAATATGCTTAATTGTCATGAAAATAATGTTGCAATACAAAAAAAAAAAAAAAAAAAAAAAAAACCTTTATGGCCCTTAAGTCAATTTTCTTGCAAAATATAAGATATTATATATATATATTAGATATTTTTTTTTTAACATTAAAGTTTGCATTAAATGTTGTCATGAAAACAATGCCATGATTCTTTTGTGTAAAATATATCAAATGTATGATTTTGTTCACAGTAATAGAAAGTTTTTTATTTTATTTTATGTTTAAACTACATTTATGGGATATATATATATATATATATATATATATATTATATATATATATATATATATATATATATATATATATATTTTTTTTTTTTTTTTTTTTTTTTCTTCATATTATAGTAATGGGAATACATTTTTGCATTACATTTAATAAAAATGTGGGTTAAATGTGCTAAATTGTCATGAAAATGTCACAATGCAAACAAATCCTAATGGCCATTATATTAATTTTATTACAAAATATATGCAAAATATAAAATGTTGAATATTTTTGTTCATTACAGTGGTGGAAATACTGTGTGTGTGTGTGTGTGTGTGTGTGTGTGTGTGTGTGTCTGTGTGTGTGTCTGTGTGTGTGTGTGTCTGTGTGTCTGTGTCTGTGTCTGTGTGTGTGTGAAATTTTTTATTAAAATTCATAATTGCCCTAAATAGACTTAAAATATTAAATATTGTCTCTGAAAATATATTTTCATATAAGGTAAAACATGTGCCTGACATGGTAGTTTCCAGCACGTATGTGAGATACATACAGACGGTTCACTGTTTTAATGACATACAAACGCTTGACAGAGAAAGAATCACAGCTCCGTCCTCCATCTTTCCATGTTCTTCTGTTTTTTATGTTGTTTGCTTATGGTGGTTGTCGGGTTTCGTATGGCGTATCTTGAGAGGATTGTGGGTAGAGCCTGTTCACTCACATCCGCCATCAATACTGTCATCAGAGAAAACCCCTCGCTCGCTCACTCTCGCTCTCTCTCTCCCCGCTGGAGGCTGCTGTGATCCTGGTTCAGTCTTAAAGTAAAGCTGCTGTGAGATGAGAGCAAAGGAAGGAGTAAAAGAGTATCAGGCACACTGACGTCGCTCCTCGTGGTGTTTCCTGAGAAACGGCTGACTTCTAGACCTCCAAACATCAGAAAAGTCAGAAGCGCCGTCTAGGAGGAGACGTGAGGAGGGAAGTGTGGAGGAGCCGGGAGGAGAATCCAGCTGTCCTGAACTGATAGAGACAGAGAGAGAAATATCTGTAGAGGGTTTTTGTGGCTGAAATGATGATGTACTTTTGGGTGAGTATGATGCATGATATTCACGTACACTGCGCTTGTGTTACTCGTGTTTGATCAACTGTGAACTACTCGCTTCTCATCCGCTCTGGACAGAGAGTTTATAATGAACTCTATTACTCAGAAGAGGCTCGTTTAGTGCTCAGGAGACTTCATGGAGTTCAACGTTGCCTAAATTTTATCAGGAGACAAAAACAGACCTAAACGAGTCATTCAGTCAGAGTACAGAGCTAAAACGAATGTGGAGAGGGTCTTAAATCGTTTGGTGAGAAATGTTTGAGTTCATATTGAGATCTTGGACTTTTGATCGGAGAGTTTGGGATCTGAACACAGTTTGAGATGTTATTGAGATTTCTTTTGTATAACTATACATGAAATCTAGGAAGCAGGCAACTCCGGTTGATCTCAATTAAATCTTGGAGAAACAACTGAGACCTCAAAGAGATCTCGTTTGTGATTTTTCTTTTTATAGGTAAATTAGGAAAGTAGTATCGCTCATAGATTGCTTTCTTAGCTCTATTTATTTTGGTATCAACATTATCTCATGTTTCTCCTAAAATCAAAGACGACTCCGTTTGATCTCCGTTCGAACTCAGTGATGTCTGGTAGAAACATTTGAGACCTCAGTGAGATCTCCTTTGTGATTATTGCTCAGAGATTGCTCTTTCATAGCTCAGGGAGCTTCATGTGTTTCTTGGACTCAGCGTTATCTGCCACAATCTAAAGAGGTTAAAATTTTAAATCTCTTCTGAAGCTCTAGACGAGACTTTTTCAGACTTGTTGATGTCTTGGAGAAACCTTTGAGACATCAGTGAGACCTTGTTTGTGATTTTTCTGTTCTACGGGCAATTTGGTGAAATGTTATTACTCTAATGTTGCTCTTTTGTATCTCAGGAACTTAAGTTTGTTTCTTGGTATTCAGATATTTCTCCAAAGATCTCTTCTGAAACTCTAGAGGAGACATGAGATCTGTGAAGGCGACCATTCGCTCTCCATTAAGTCTCAATGCTTTCTTGAAGAAACATTTGAGACCTCAACGAGATCTCCTTTGTGGTTTTTCTTTTCAATAGATGATTTAGGGAAATATTAGTCTCCTCTGAAACTCTAGTGTAGACATATGTGAGAATAGGGGGCTTGGAAGAATTCAGCAGATGTCTCTATTTGATCTCTTTTCGTTCTCGTTGCTGTGTAGGAGACACAACTGAGATCCTAAAGAGCTCTGATCTGATTTCTCACTCATCCAAGAGTGCGTTTCTGTGTTAGAGTTGTAGAATCAGCGAGTTCATCTCTGAGTTCAATAGAGCTGTCGTATTTCTCAGATGTATTTCATTCTGTCTCAGCGAGCTTCAAACGAGTTAATTTTGCTGTAGCTTCTGTAGAGTGGGCTGGAGTATGTGACTGTGTGAGATAAACATGAGCGCTGACCATGTGTGTGTTTGCTGAATCAGCTGAATCGTCCCGTAAACCTTCTGCGCAGTATTTTATAGTGTGTTCAGCCTCTGTGCTGCATGTTTAACAGGGTTTTTCTATAAATCCTGTACACTGATTCTGACTCGTCACACTCTTCACTGCAGTTCAGCTCTTTCATTTGGACCCAGAATGAGGGAGATTGTGTGTGCGTAGAGGAGAATTACAGTTTTTGTGGTTGATGCATTCAGCGTTTTAGATACTAGTTACTAAATGCAAGACTTTGAGTGGTGTTTAAATCAAGTATTGCTATTATTACTCACTATCTATTATTACTTTACTAACTATTATTACTGGGGCAGCTGTGGCCTAATGGTTAGAGACTTGGATTTGTAACCTGAAGGTCGCAGGTTCGAGTCTCGGTGCTGGCAGGATGGCAGGGGGAGTCAGGTGTGAAGCCGTGGAAGTGAGGAATAGAACAGCGCTCTCTTCCGTTTGCCCTCAATACCCATGGCTGAAGTGCCCTTGAGCAAGGCCCTGAACCCCCAGTTGCTCCCCTGGGGCGCTGGATATAGCTGCCCCACTTGCTGAATGTGTGTTCACGGTGTGTTCACTTCTCACTGCTGTGTGTGTGCACTTGGATGGGTTAAATGCAGAGCACCAATTTCGAGTATGGGTTACCATACTTGACAAATGTCACGACTTTCACTTTCACTATCAGTGTTTGTGATGTGATCAAACCTCTAGCACTCAGTATTAAAGTTGAGTTTGTGTGTCGCCCTGCAGCGTTTGAATGATTGCTCAAATCATGTGTCTCGTTGAGGTTTATTAAGTGATCAGATGCTCCTTTTTCACAGCTTTTTTCACATTTAATGCACCACTGACATTTTCCTCAGAAAATGTAGAAATCCTGTTTCTGAATTGCATTGTCGTCACAAAATGTGGCACACTTTCTGTAATGACTGGCACTTTATAATCAAATCCATGTTCAGACTGCTAAATGATGGACTGATCATTATTTTAAAAACATTTGGCTTTCACACAAAGCTTTATTGATTTAGTCTATTGATTTTAAATGCATTGATGCAATGAAAACACAAGCAACACAAATAGTCAAATCTTGTATTCCTTTTTTTTTGACCCAGAGAATCTTTTTCTTCCACTTTCCTTTTTTTTTTTTTTTTTGCTACTTACTTTATAAAAATGCTTTATTAGTGTTATACAAGTCAGACATCACTTTTACTGCTCATAGTTAGTTTTAGAGATGTAATCAAACTCCCATAATACCTGGATGTTGATCATAATTTCATTTACATAGTTTTGTTGTTAGTTTTTCTCCTCTAATCAATAAATAAGTTGAATTTAAGTCATTAAAAACAATCAATAGTTTTGTAAGAAACCAACTGTGTTTAAAATCATTATCTAAAAGTAGAAGGCTGAAGATTTGAATGTTTTGATGTTTCAGAAACGATGTGTGTTTGTTTCAGATGATATAAATGAAATCTGGACACAGAATGAGTTCTATTATAAGAACATCATCATTTGTGCCACATGTTTTGATCATTGAATCATTCTCTGACTTCTGTTTGTGTTTTTTTTTTTTTTTTTCAGTTTTCATCACTTTATTTTTATTCTTACATGTCCAAAACTGTGTCCAGCTTCCGGCTGCACATGATTTTCGATGGTTGAAGTAAAATAATCTGATTGAGGGTGTAGTGAGAGACGCAACGGTGAAGGGTGTACAGGTGTGCGGTGTTACCTGTCTCTCCATCTGTCTCTGGGGAGCCGGCAGCACTGCAGTGCAGTATGGGACTTGAGCGTGTTCGCTTCTCATTAGAATATTTATTTAGGAAACAGATGTTCAGTTTGAGGGCAACACCTTGGGCTCTCTGTCCCCTGCTGTTCTCTCTCTCTCTCTCTCTCTCTCTCTCTCTCTCACACACACACACAGACGAGTGTATGCAGGGCCAGCAGAGGCTCTGAGGGGCTCAAACCCTCCGCAGCAAAAGGGGGGCGGGGGGTGTTGGGGGGGGGGGGTTCTGTGGTGTTTGTGTCCTGCTCTGAATGTGATGAATAATTGACAAGAACAGAGGCTTTACTGAGGAGCAACGGATGATGGTAATAAAAGAAAGAGAGAGAGAGAGACTTTAGTTTTTCTTTATTTTAACAATTATAACATTACCAATAAAACAGTATTTACAAAATACATAAATTTACATCAACATACAAAAAATCTCATACATTCATGTGTAAATTTCCATCTTCTAAATCACATAAAACCGCATTCAAAGCCCAAGTAAGTTTTAAAAACATCAAGATCTCCAACCATTTTATAATATGTAAAACTCAACAGTTAGCCGGGCAGATAAAAGTCCTTTTTAAAGTCATGTTAACATCAGTAGAAACACCCCCATTCATCCTTTCTTTCCTTGTTAGCCATATAGCTAACTTTGCTTGACCATATAAAAAATTAATTAAGACATCAGTTTTTCTATTTTGATATTTATACTTCGGGCCATAAATAAACCCGTTTAAAGTAAATTCAAAATTCAAATTTTTACTCCAATCTTCCAACAATAAAAACATTGGCTTCAATCTTTTCACACTGCAAAAATAAATGATACATATCTTCATGTTCAAAACAAAAAGGACATTCATCCCTTACAGTTGGATCAATATGTGCCCTGCGTCTATTAGTAGCTATTATTCCGTGTATTATACGCCACTGGAGATCACCGGTTCTCTTATCAATAGGACGTTTATACAGAGTCCTCCAACTACCTTTAGGTGATCCATCTAACCCATCTATCCCTTGCCATTTAGAGTCTAAAACATCTTTTAAAGACTCATAATGCATTACTTTTACACAAGTATAATACAACGCTCTCTTTCCTATATCAGCAAACAAATTAAGCTCTGGAGTTTTAAAACTCAACAGCTTTCCTTCATCTCCTGCCCCTTGTCTCCACAGCTGCACTTACCCCTAAATTTGGAAATTCAACCATCTCATTAATATATTGTGGTTTTGTTTGCCTCGTCTTTCAATAACTCTGTAAATGTTGATGGTATTACAGATAAGAATTCAGTCCTTAATCTTTCAGCAAAACGAAGTGATTTAATGCCAAGCTTTGCTGCCATATCCTTTGAAGACATCCATTCACTCTTAGTCCAAAGATGAGAAACTTTTATAAACTGGGCCTTCACCATAGCATCTTGCATTGAATGAGAGTTCAAGATGTTTATAGGTAAAGCAGGATTATAAAGAAGAGGTTCTTCTTTAATCCATGATCCTCTTACAATTCCTTCTTCTCGTACAACTTTCAAAGCTTTCCATGATTTTAGAACGGACTTATAAAAAGGAGTTATTTCAACTAATACAGTATCATTTAAATTTATTAAAAACAATTGTCGGTCTAAACCCAGTTGTCCTCCTCTCCTCAAAAGACCACAAGCCACATGAGCCCAGCTAACGTCTTTCCCATACAGAAGTCTCTGGGCAGCTTGTAGTCTAAAAGCAGCAATCCTACAGCCAATATCAATTAATCCTTGCCCCCCTTCATTCAGAGGTAGGTAGAGTACAGTAGGTCTCAGCCAGTGCTGACCGGTCCAAAAAGAAGTCAACAAGACATTTCTGAATGTCCTTTATGACAGCAGCAGGGGGGTCCAATACAGCCATTTTATGCCACAATGTTGAAGCAACAAGATTATTGACTATCAGGACCCTACCCCTGTAGGAGAGCTGAGGAATTAACCATTTCCAATTGGATAACCGGAGACGCACTTTTTACCAGTAATCCTTCCCAGTTCTTTTCCTTATAAACCTTAGAACCTAAAAAACACTCCTAAAAACTTAAAACCATCTTTTCTCCAAGTGACATTATTTGGCAGCTGTGGGACATTAGATCTTTCTGAACCACACCATAAGGCTTCACTTTTTGTCCAATTTATTTTTGCTGATGATGCTCTTCCATAACATTTAAAATTTTCTAAAACTATTTTAATATCTTCACTGTTTCTAATTATTACAGTTATGTCATCAGCATAAGCGGATAATTTCACATTATTTAAAATATTTGACCCCTCAATGTGTAAACCTGTCAACTGTTCTCTCAATTTACACAATAGTGGTTCAATTACAAGGCTATAGAGTTGCCCTGAAAGAGGGCACCCTTGCCTTATTCCTCTTTTTACTTTAATAGGAACACTTAATCCACCATCAATTTTGACCATACATTCAGCTTCATTATACAATAAATTAACCCATGAGATAAAACCATTTCCAAAACCATAAGCCTTAAGTAAATCAAACAAATAAGCATGTTCAACTCTGTCGAACGCCTTCTCTTGATCAAGAGATATTAAACCCAAATCATAATCCTTGCACATTGCATAATCTATTACATCTCTCATTAAAAAAAGGTTATCTTTAATACATCGCCCCTTTACACAATATGATTGTTCTTTCATGATTAAAACACTCATATAATTATTTAATCTATTGGCAATACATTTCGAAAAGATTTTATAATCTATACACATTAATGCAACAGGTCTCCAATTCTTCAAACAATACAAATCACCTTTCTTCGGTAACAAAGACAACACTGCCCTGTTTACAACTCTTAGGTAAAGACCCAGTCTGTATTGAACTTAAAAGCATTTCAAAATAATCTTTTCCAATCACATTCCAGAAATGTCTATAAAATTCAGATGGAAACCCATCAAGACCTGGAGCTTTTCTCAGATGATAAATCATGTACAGCTTTTGACACTTCTTGAAAAGTAACTGGTAAATCAATAACCTCCTGTTGTTCAGGCGTCAACTTTTTAAGGCATGAAAATAATTCATCTCTACAATTAGAATCTGTGACATTATCGGCATATAAATCAGAGTAGAAATCAACAGCAATTCTTCTCATTTCATAAGAATCATAAGTAACAACACCATCATCTTTTTTTAAACCAACCATCAATTTTCCTTGATTATTCTTTCGTTCTAAATTGAAGAAGTATTTTGTAGGTCCATCAATGTCCCTCTTTTTGGATAAAACGTGCCCTAACAAGGGCAGCTTTCACTTTATCATACAATAAATTATTCAACTGAAGCTTTTTCTCAGAAAGGGCAGTTTCCAATTGAAGTCCATTCCTCGCCATCATTTTTTCTTCTATGTCAGAAATCTCATTCTCCAAGTCTTGTATTCTGATCTTTAATGTCCTTTTTGAATAAGATGAGTATTGCTGACAGAAAACTCTAATTTGCACTTTTCCAATGTCCCACCATTATTTAATATCACCATAATTTTCCTTTTTGCTTTCGCCATATTTCCCAAAACAATTTAAAATTCTCACAAAAAACATTATCTTGTAAAAGCTTATTATTAAAATACCAATACAAACTCCTTTTACTTTCTTTCAACATGACAAAGTCCATTGTTATCATTTTGTGATCTGAAATTATATTTGGAATAATATTAACATTACCCACTCGGTTTCTTGAATCGCGAGAAATATAAAAACGATCCAATCTAGCAGCATGAACTCTACCATCTGTGACTTTTACCCAAAGTGTATTGTTTAAGCAATGGGTTTTTCATTCTCCAAATATCTTCAAGATTTAAAATTTTTACCATATTAGATAATACACAGGCTGATTTCTGGTGAGGTTCTTCAGCATTTCTATCTATATTAAAATTCAAGGTGCAGTTCCAGTCTCCTGCCATTATAATTATATCTCCTAAACTAAGAGTTTTTAAAAACACGACCTAATTTCTCGAATAAAAGAACCCTTTCTGTTCCCCCATTAGGAGCATATATATTAACAAAAAGAAAAAAGAAAATTTTGTATTTCAACTCTTACTAAAAGTAGTCTTCCAGGTTCTATATCATATGTAGATACAATTTTTATTTTTAAAGTTGGATTAAAAAGAATCGCAACTCCTGCACTAACATTAGAGCCGTGACTTAAAACATATTCTCCCTTCCACCACAAACCCCATTCAGACTCGTTACTCGCATTACTATGGGTTTCTTGAAGAAAACCTACTGCAATATTCTTAATATTAAAGTATTCTGAAACTAAAGCCTGCTTTTTCCTATCCCTCAAACCATTCACATTAAGAGAACCTATTTTGAGATACTCCATGAAAAAGAAAGAATAGAAAGAAAAGCAGGAAAGAAGAAAAAACACACACAAAAGCATGTATAAAGCCATACTGTCTATTTAGCTTTACCTCGAACTCTTCTTTCATTCACATTCTTTCTATCCTGTCTAATCGTCGTTATGTACTTCTTAAGCCTATAGCGTTTCTGTTGGGATAACACAGTATGATTGTACGTTTTACGTGCCCACACTACAGAAGCAACAAACTTTTCCTTATCAGGGAAGAAATCTCCTATCTCTACCCTTTTTCCCTTTAGTCTCATCCAAGAAAGCATTTATCTGTTCCACAGAGTACAAATCATCATCAGCTTTATAGAGATCTAACAAATCTGACAAGCTCTCATCATCCTTCATATCATCCTGACTCTGCATCATGACTTCAACATCCTCCTCCTCCTCCTCCTCTATAGTCGCGGACAGCTGCCCACTGACGTGTAAGCCTACATCACTATCTACGAACTTCTCTTTTACATGTGCAGTACCATTTACACCGCTACAACTTGGCTTTTCATTGTCAACGTACTTTAGGTTACTCACAACGCTCTCACTCACCTCAAATCCATTGTCTTTATTCGTCTCAGCCACAGCCACAGGACCCTCCTCCGAGCCTGATGTTTCCTCTCCTGTCTTCTGATTCACCTCCACATCTTTACACACCAATGTTTCTTCCGTCTCACTTATCCTAGCTTGGTCCAAAATTTTCTTTTGAGGGCACGAGTCTCTTTTGTGGCCGTATTCCCGGCACTCAAAACAGCGTAAACTCTCCGTACTTGCAAAAATCATGTACGAGCTATCACCATCTTTCACCCTAAACGATACATCCAATAATTTATCCGGATAATAATTTATTGGACACGTGTCTCCTAAAAGATATTACATGTTTGAGCGCAAGATTTTTACATCCTAAAGAAACCGCTTTGACCTCACTTACAACTTTTCCGAATCTCACAAGTTCTCTCACTATGACTTCGTTTTCAATGAACGGAGGGACGTTTGATATAATCACTTTTGTTGCTGGTGCAAACAGCGGAGTGACGGTAATAAAAAATTTCTTTCACCCACAGACCATTTTCAATTACCTTATTAACCAACGATTCCGTTTTAAGAAACACAACTACGGCTTTATTCATTCTCGAAGCCGAAACTATATTTTCATAGCCTATCTGCTCACCGACCGCCAACAGTACATCCTCAACTGTAGCGTTAGACTCTGGCACACACCTGAAACCATGACGCAGAGATAATGGCGTTCTTCCACCTGTGGACGCCATTCCTAGACGGACCGTGCAAAAGCACGGCACGCTACTAAATTTAACCCAATATTAAATTTTACACACAGCAAACTGTACAAAGCAAAAAGAAAAAAGAAAAAAAGAAAAAAAACACATACAGAAAAAAGAAGATAGAAACCACGCACGACAGCAAACCGCTCTCAAACACAAACCCTTCCCAACATCCACTCCAACAGGGGGAGAGAGAGAGAGAGAGAGAGAGAGAGAGAGACAGAAAAAGTCTTAAAAATTGCTCTGTGTCTATCTATCTATCTATCTATCTATCTATCTATCTATCTATCTATCTGTCTGTCTGTCTGTCTGTCTGTCTATCTGTCTGTCTGTCCGTCTATCTATCTATCTGTCTGTCTGTCTGTCTGTCCATCTATCTCTCTGTCTGTCTGTCCGTCTGTCTATCTATCTGTCTGTCTGTCTGTCTGTCTGTCCATCTATCTCTCTGTCTGTCTGTCTGTCTGTCTGTCCATCTATCTATCTGTCTGTCTATCTATCTGTCTGTCTATCCATCTATCTGTCTGTCTGTCCGTCTATCTGTCTGTCTGTCCTTCTATCTGTCCGTCCGTCCGTCCTTCTATCTATCTATCTATCTATCTATCTATCTATCTATCTATCTATCTATCTATCTATCTATCTATCTATCTATCTATCTGTCTGTCTGTCTGTCTGTCTGTCTGTCCATCTATCTGTCTGTCTGTCCTTCTATCTGTCCGTCCGTCCTTCTATCTAACTATCTATCTATCTGTCTGTCTGTCTGTCTGTCTGTCTGTCCGTCCATCCATCCATCCGTCCGTCCGTCCGTAACAGTGGGTTTAACGTCAATAACTGCTCTTGAATGTCTATCAGTTATTATCAATATGTGAATGAGATCTGGGATTACATGAGTAAGAGATTCCAGGTCAAGCGGAGGTGATTCCCAGAGGATGTGATCTGAACACACTTCTCATCTGTCCTGACCAGAGCAGCGTGTCATTAGGAAAATCAGCTAGATTCCAGTACAGTTCCAGGCGCAGAGGTTAAACACCATTAATTGTCTGAATTTTTAACATATTGCTTCTTGTTGGTAATTTCTCCCTTCAGGATGTGAGTGGAATGAGATTAGAGTAGGATTGTGTTTTGACCGGCAGCTCTGCCCACATCTCAGCTGCCGCACCTGCCTCATATTGATTAACCACTAACAGCAATTTCTCACTGCGAGATTTTCATACACGCGTCCACCGAGAGCGACGGCCGCTCAGGGGAAATCACATTGGAGTTGTGTGCAGAAATTCACCTCTGCGATTGCACCTGCCATCATTAGATTCTCGTGCATCCGGCGAACCGCAGCGGGCCGGACCGATCTATACACCGAGAGAGAGAGTCTGCCAGTCGTCATATTAATCGCTGTCCGCCATCTTGGTGTAGAGCCATTAATGTTGAGAGCAGCCCAGCACTCGGCCCTCCGAAGGGACCGATAACATCGACCCACATTTGATTCATTGGCACTGATTTATTATAATGTGTTATAGTGATTTTAGCACGTGCACAAAAAGCAGTGGCAGTCAAAATATAACAGACACCAATGTCTGATATATAAAATTAACCAATGAGAGTCAGTTACTCACAGCTCCTAGGAGGACAAATGTCCCATGTAAAAAAAAACAAACAAACAAAAAAAAACCTTAAAATTATTATATATACTGTATTCTGATCATAACTACCAAATATTTATTCATTTGTATTCATGATTTTAACCCTTGTGAAAATGTATGTAATGCCACTGTTTTTAATAAATAAATTCATATACTAAATTCTTAGCATTTAGTATATGGAAAATGAGATTTTTTTTTTTTTTTTTAATGAAAATACAAAATAATAATAATAGTAAAAAAAAAAAAAATCATATACTAAATGATAAGATTTTATTGAATTACTTACCACAGTCTTGTATATGACTTGGAAAGATTATCAACAACATTTATTTTGAGATGCATTATTATTTTTTTGCAGTGTCAGACAGTGTCGGGGGAGGGGGAGACTGGGGGGGGGGGGGGGGGGGGGGGGTTCTGTTTGCCAACAGAATGAATGCCTGTTAACAAAGAATGCATGATTTTATGCTTAAATTGCATTGTAATTAAATATACTGTAGCTGTTTTGATGGATTTCATGGGGACATTTTAAAGTCCTGAGTGTAACATTTTTAATTTTTTTTATACCGAGTAAAATTGATTTATAGGGGTGGTGTTAAAATTACAATAAAATATAAATTTTTGACCAAATGTATGCTGTTTGCATTAACAGCCAAAATTATTAAAAAAAACACACACACACAAAAGTGTTAAACAAATATAAAGCTAAGTTATCATAATTATCCTTGCGGTGGGATGTTTATATTTTACCAATCAATGTGGAAAGTTGCCAGTGGCACAATAATGCAGAATTTAATCATTTTGATTGCCGTTTTTTATTTGGCTAATTAGCATAGACCAGATAAACAGATCATCATCTTAACGGTTTATGGCTATAACAAACTAAAGGAAACTGACTATTTAACAAGAGGACAAACTCCAGCTTCCTGCATTGAATAAGAAATAGCAATTCAGTGGTTTAATATTCAGAAGTCCAGTTTCATCTCGACTTATGTGTCTTTAACTAGTTTCTGAGACTTTACTGCGGTCAGCATTTTCAGTGCATGTCTTAGTCTTCTAGTGTTTGAGTTCTCAGTAGAGAGAGATCTACTGATGCGGCTGCGATATGGATTCAACCATCACTGTTTCCTGTTTTCACTGAAACTGTCCCTAGATTTAATTATGCATCTATCAGTATCAGTGAATGTGTGTATTTGTGTTTCCATGTAAGAGAGTATCATTAGTAACAATTAGAAATGTTTGTTCTCTGATGGTCGTTTGATAATCAACGCAGAAGCTTTAAACCTGTTTAAAAGCAGACAAATTTCTTGAGAAAGGTTCTGAACTCTTCAAAAATATACTGACTTGAATTATGATTAACCCGCTTTTTACAATGTTTTATACTTTTTTGGCACAAAAAAATAAATACAAATATTACGTAATATGAATAAGTAATATATACAACTTTCAAAAGTTTGTGGTTGGTACTGTTTTTATGTTTTTGAAAAAAAAAACACATTAAAACCAAAAAAAATTTAAAATATCAAAAATACAGTAAAAACAGTAAAATTGTGAAATATTATTACAATTTGAAATAACTGTTTTCTATTTGAATATATTGTAAAATGTAATTTATTCCTGCAATCAAAGCTGTATTTTTGTATGTAGACTTCATCTGTGTGATGTCAAAGTATGAGTTGATTTAGTTTGTAGTTTTCATTAATAAGTGCTTTTTTATTCTTTTCTTTTTTTTTTTTAGCTGAATATGAATTTTTGAGTTACAGTTTATTTTCACAGTGCATCAGTCTTTTATCTCAAAAGTTGAAAGAAAATATCAAAGGTTGTTTTTCCTGTTTGACTCGATTAATCTCTGTGAGTGTGAATGATAAGGCTGTATGAGATGTATGAAGTTATATCAGCTTCAGTGTTTTCCTTCAGAAGCGCTTCACCATTAAAGGTCGTAAAGCTGTTTAATTTGCTTTATATGGTGAGGCCGGGGGCCAGTAAAGCCCTGCGGTGCTGCACTGACCATGCACGCACACGTGAAAGGGCTGTAAAATGTGAGCACAGAGTGACATTAGTGTTATGGGATATTGACCAATTTTTGGAGAGTTTATGGTGCTAATCAAGAGCCGTGTCCTAGCCGGAGATGAATGTGTGTGTTGTGGCGGAGAGCAGGAGGTCACAGAGGGAGTGTGTTATTTTTTACAGCACGCTTCATGTGGTGTTTTTTTTTACGCTAGGACTTTAACGGATGGGATTTGGAGTTGGTCTGTATGAAGATTTATACAAGGTGTATTTATAGTGCTTTAATAAACAGCGTGTCGCATCCCTGAAGAGCTTCGCAAACTACAAGCTGCTGATATTTAAAACATCTTATCACTTTTTTGTGTGTCTTGAATTACAGCTGATTCTGCAACGTGATCTCATGCTAATTCATATGTATTTTACGTAAAATGTGGTTCTATAAAACGTACATTTACTTACGTTTTTACAGGCACCAAAACTTACAATATTGACGTATTTTTAGCATCTAAACGTACAAATACTTGCGTGTTTTCAGCATTTAAACCTACAAAACTGACATATTGATGACACCTAAAAAGAAATCCATATGAATAGGCCTATTGAAATCGCAGCATTACTTTTATTATTAGTTGTCATTTCAATTACCTTGTTATCAACTGCATTAATCATCGGCCGATATATATCGTGCACCCCTATCGAATGCTCACTGGCTCTCGTCTGCATTCGTCACAGATTGCGACATGCCGTGTTTCTGGTGAGGTGTGTTTGAATGATGCGCAACATAAATTCTGCTCTGCACCTTACACAAACCTACAGTATTCTACCAGAGAGGACTGAGGCTGCAACACATCGTCATTTGGATTACTTTTGGTACTGCTTTTGATATTTTTGCAATAAATAAATGATTGGTTTAGGTTTGAGGGTAGGTTAAGGGGTCTAAAAATCTAAATCGCTTATTAATAAAATTATAAAAATGCATTGATACGAATATCTTGTTACAAAAGATACGTAAATATTTTTTACGGTAACACTTTATTTCGATAGTCCACTTTCGACATTCTACTAACAGTAAGTAACTTTGCAACTACATGTCAACTAGCAGTTAGTAGAGTATTAGTAGACTATCTGCTGTTACTACACCATCTGGGGGAAGTCGTGGCCTAATGGTTAGAGAGTCGGACTCGCAATCCAAGGGTTGTGAGTTCGAGTCTCGGGCCGGCAGGAATTGTAGGTGGGGGAGTGAATGTACAGTGCTCTCTTCACCTTCAATACCACGACTTAGGTGCCCTTGAGCAAGGCACCGAACCCCCAACTGCTCCCCGGGCGCCGCAGCATAAATGACTGCCCACTCCTCCGGGTGTGTGTTCATGGTGTGTGTGTGTTCACTGCTGTGTGTGTGCACTTTGGATGGGTTAAATGCAGAGCACAAATTCTGAGTATGGGTCCCCATACTTGGCTGTATGTCACTTCACTTAATATCTTCTAACACTTTCTTTGTCAACTTATTGTCAACTTATACTAACCCTAAAACCTACCCCTAGCACTAACCCTAAACCTACCCTAACAGTCTACTCTGAGAGTTAGTAGAGTTGACATGTAGTTGACATGTAGTTACAAAGTTACTTATCGTTAGTAGAATGTCTAAAGTGGACTATCGAAATAAAGTGTAACCATTTATACGTTTTTTTAGCTAAAAATACATTGCGATTTGTACGTTTTAAACTCTTGAAATACGTCTAAATTGTATGTTTTAGCATAAATAAAAATGTAAAAAAATTTGTTTTGTGCTTGTAAATTTAGATTCGGTAACAATTTACAATAAGGTCTTATTTGTTAACATTATATTAGTTAAAGGGTTACTCCACCACAAAATGAAAATGTTGTCATTATTCACTTACCCCCATGTCGTTCCAAACCCGTAAAAGCTTTGTTCGTCTTCAGAATACAATTTAAGATATTTTGGATGAAAACCGGTAGGCTCCCATAGACTGCCAAGTAAATAACAGTGTCAAGGTCCACAAAATCCAGAAAATCATTAAAAGCATCGTCAGAATGACGAACAAAGCTTTTACGGGTTTGGAACGACATGGGGGTAAGTGAATAATGACAACAAATGAGACCTTATTGCAAAGTGTTACCATTGATTTATTTTAGTATAAATAGATATAACAACTATTTAGATGTTATTTTAGTATTATGTTTATACTGTTGTGGTATTTATTAGTATTTAATGTGAACACAATTAATATTTTAATGAGCTTTTATTTTTATATTTTCAGTTTTCTTTTTAATTTTAGTTTGAGTTTTAATCACTTTCTTTTGTGCTTTTTAAAGTTTTTATTATTTGTTTTGTATTTAGGTTTAACTGATTTTTGTTTTAGTATTTTTATCACTATTTTATTTCAGTTGGGATAGACAGACAGACAGACAGATAGACAGACAGACATATGGATGGATGGATAGATAGACAGACAGACAGACAGAAAGACAGATGGTGTTTTGCATAACTCTCTCTCTCTTATGATATTTGGATGTAATGTATGAGCACATACATCTGTGCAGATCTGATGTATGTCAGAACACCGAGCAGAACAAGTGTTCATATATGAGCTGATGGTGAACTCAGTGGTGTTTGTGGGGGTTTTTTCATGATGATGCTGCTGCATGATGACAGTCAGGTCTTTGCAGGAGGATGTTCACTCAGATCCAGAAACACAGACACATCTGGGTGAGAGAAAGTGTGTGTGTGTGTGTGTGTGTGTGTGTGTGTGTGTGTGTGTGTGTGTGTGTGTGTGTGTGTGTGTTTCCTCTAAATCACTCAGATCTTCAGCTGTCCTGAATCTTCCTGTCGGCTGTGTCTCTCCAGCACAATATGGCTCGTTTCAAACCAGTTACTTCTTACCTTGTTGCACATTAAATTTTGACGTATCATACCCATAAGGAGGAAATAACTTCTAAAAATAGTGGCTGACATTAGTGTTTGAGACATTAAAGCATGAGTTGATGGCAAAATAAAGTGTGTTTGTGCTGAATGTGTGTGGATATACAGACTATCTATCTATCCATCCTACCATCCATCCCTACCTACCTACCTCTATCATCTACAGTATCTATCTATCTTTTGTTCATTTTCATAGTATATAAATAACTGTTTTAAAACAGATGTTTCTGTGCTGTATTGTATGTGTTTATGTGTCTTACGGAGTAAATCTTCTGTTGTTTTCTTTTACTTTTCTTGTACTCCATACAGCAGAATAAAGCAGATGTCTGGTCTTCCTTCTCAACCATGAACAAACACTCTGAGTGACTGTAGTTTACACACACACACACACACACACACACACACACACACACACACACACACACACACACACACACACGGCGGCTCAGTGAGGGAATGCGTGCTGGGCTGCTTCAGTGTCCTAATGGACAGAGAGAGAGATGATATAGAGGGTATATAGTTTCTGTTGTGTAGTGATGTGTCTCAGGGTGTGTCTGAGAGCAGATGGATGAGAAACCATCTGCTACAAATGGACACACACACACACTCTCTAATGTTAATGAGCACGTACTATAGACTTGCACCATTTATATATGAAGCTAAATATAATGACTCCAGATTTCAGTCGCTAAAGCAAAGCTAAATGTAATCACTCCAAACGTCAAAACAAAACTATAGTATTCAGTTTATCAATCGTGTAATTTTCTTTATATCTTACCTGGGATTTCAAACCCTGAGTTGCTCTCATACATTCAGAGAATAGAAGTAGAATAATTTTTCTTACATAGTGGCATATTTATGTTTTTGCTAATGAAGCGCACACAGAAAGTGTGCATTAATTTATTAGCTGTTCATCAACCCACAGTCCCTAAGTGCTTGGAAACCCTGTACTATACTGATTGTTTCAAGATAACTTTCCCAGATTTAAATATCCAGTTTGTTACTTAATAGTTACATAATATTTATTTTACAGATCTAAAAAAAAAAAGAAAAAATGTTTTTGTACTTTTGGATAGATGAAGCATACAATATGGATGTAGTGACAACATCAAAAACTATTATGTATTTCCATACAGCTAAAGAAACATATTTATGGATCTGCAAAATAACAGTCAAAAAATAAAATATTTTTTTTATTGGTACAGAATTAATATGTAATATTTACAAGTACAAAACATACACGATATGTAATTTTTGTAGGTTTGAATAGATGCTAAAACATACAGTATGGACGTATTGACAACTTTATTACATATTTACGCATTTATAGATCTGTAGAACAATAGTCAAAAAGTAAAAGTAAATATGAAAAGCTTTGTGATGAAATAGCATTATTATTTGGGAAAAACTTTACAATAATGTTCATTGGGGAACATAAGTTAAATACTTTAGTTAACATGACCTAAGAATGAACAATATATCTACAGCATTTATTAATAATATTAATTTCAACATTTATTAAAATCAAAAAGTCGTGCTTGTTAACATTAGTTAATGCACTGTGAATTAACATGAACTAACAATAAATACTGTAATAAATGTACTGTTCATGTTAGTTCATACATTAGTAAAAAACTAATGGGACCTTATTGTAAAATGTTACCATTATGTGTCTCCAAAACTCATGTGAAGCATTCAAACGGAAGCCCTTTTGATCAAAAGGTTTTGAAGCATAAGTTCAGTCGACTGTGTCCGACTGGTGGTGTACGTCTCACTTCAAGTGCTCTTCCCTCTTTAGTGTCGATGTTGATGAATTTTGCAACATCAACACACTTACTGAGCTGAATAATGACACTGTAGTCTTCTGCAGAACTTGGATTTGTCTCATATTTGATGGAGTTTGCATCATTGGTTCTGTTATTTTCCCGTTTATTGCTGTGAGGCTTTGACACAGTCTGTATCGGATGAAACTGGACTAGTGAGTAGGCCACGCTGGCGCTCAGAGTACAGCAGGATTCGTCCTGTAGTCCCAACACGAGTCTTTTGGGAGTGAGCGAACAGGATCCTCCGTCTCATCTCTCTGCTCCTCTGTGAGTGGACGTCTGGCTGTTTGCCTGCTCACTTTTCATGTTCTCTTCCTCCGCTGTTGTGTCCTGCATTTCTCCTCCTCTTCCATCTATATCTCTCTCTCTCTCTCTCTTTCTCTGGGAGTGATTAATGGTGCAGCATGTTTCTGCTTTCGCCCTGCAGCATCTGCAGTGCAGCACCTCTCACAGTCTCTCTCTGCTCGCTTCCGTCTGTCTCTCAGGTGATGTCTGTGTCTCTATCAGGTCTCGGTCAGGTCCTGCGGCTCAGTACGGATCACGAACTTCGTCACACACTGTCACGAGTGTGTTTGTTATTGAAGTAGACTTGGTGGACCAAATGGCATCAGACAGTCTTTTTGGAGGATTTGGGATGGGACTAGTGTCATCTTTCTGGTTTTATTGTGAACAATTATTCTGTGTTTGTTATTCCAAAGAAATGTGTTTTTTATGATCTTTCATCAAAATGTAATCACTTTCTCCATGTCCAAAGCAGCTTTTTAAAAAATAGCTAGACGGAGCTTAAAGGGATGGAAAAGAGCGCAGGCTCGCAAGATGCGTGTTTTAAAACTGATGTGTCTTAAACACAATAAAAATGGTGAGAGATGCTGAAAAAAACCAAGCTAGGTTTTCTCCAAAAATGTACATATACATACAATTCACTGCAGTTTCCAGCTGAAATGAACACTAGAGGCAATAAAACACCAATGACTTTTATTCTGTACACACAAATTTTGATTACAGGGTCAGATTATTGATTAATAAAGACTTATTTTCATGCCCAGTACTATGTTATGACCTCAAACACTTTTACCATAGTTCATAGTGAGTTGTAATCTAATACATTTTGACATTTGCATCACAAAATCTGCTTCATATCTATGGCTTTTCTGACATAGTAAACTTGCTCAGTAGCCCAACCGGTACTGAATTACACTTGAGAAACATGCATTACGCCACTTGATAAAAGATTAAAAAAACTTGTAAAAGCAAGCTAAAATGGAATGGTTGCTTCAGCTAATGTGTTTTCATCCCATGTCTGCCTTTGTTAACACTATTGGTTAGGTTTAGTGTGGGTGATACGTTATTTTGTAATGCGATAGAGCGTTTACCAGAAGGTTTCAGGCTTTGTTTATGGAGGTGATGTGGGCGTTTACAGGCTCGTGCATCTCACATGGATGATAACCATATCATTATAACATTACAAACAATGACCTCAGACAGGAAAGACTGGACCGTCAGATGAGAAAAAAACTGACCTCAGGTTGGTTTCATACGGATTACTTTATCAGAGAATATTTGATTTAGATAAGACTTACTTCATTTAAAAGTAGACACTTCAAGCTTTCTATAGACATATCTCTCATGTCTGTGTGTGAAGTATTCGCTGAGTTTAGGTTCATTTTTGTAACGCGTTTCAGAAAGAAGTTTGAGACTGAGACGGCAGAAAGCGCACCCTGTTTGTTTTCTTTATTTTACAAAAGCACAGTGTTCTGATCTTATAATGAGTGTTTACAAATAAAAGTAGACCCTTTACAGATTCGAAAGATGATTTGCACTTATCTGTACAATCAAAAATGACAGAGTCATTCATATCAGAAAAAAAAATTAAAATGCCACAACGCATCGGCGCGTTCGTTGACCCCAGAGGTTTTATATTATCCCATTTCTTGTATTATCAATAGACCCCCATTTCTTATATTATCAATGTTGAAAACAGTGCTGCTTTATATTTTTGTGGAAACTGTGATACTTTTTTTATTTTTTAGAATTCTTTGATAAATAGATATTTATCATTTACTTAAGAGAAATCTTTTGTTACATTATAAATGTTTTTGCTGTCACTTTAGATCAATTTAATGCATCATTGATGATTATACGTATTAATTTCTTTAAAAAAAAAGTTATTATAATCATACAAAAGTAATCTAACCCCAAACTTTTGAACAGCAGTATATTTGAATATTCCAGTAGTTTACATCAACGAGAGAGTTTCGTCTGACTTGTTTTTATATAAAGCTAATAAATACCAAAAGCTGCACACCTGAAACTGGAATAATCTGGAAAATTATGTCTGAATGTAGTCTGTGTTAAATTTGAATGAATTGCTTTGAGTTAACAGTCAGAAGTTTTGGTGTTAGTTTTGGTGCACTGTCTGATAATGTCCCTGGCAGGTGTGTGAACTGCCCTGCAGTCATGTGATCATACGGGGACGAGATGCTGCAGAAAACATGCGGCTCAAATGAAGTGTAACACATCAGAGACACATACAAACCTGCTGCTGAGCAGACACACACACAAACACAGTGCTGCAGTGATGTAATTTGTAGTGAAATCACATTAGTGTGTGTGTGATGGGTGCCGTACGCAGAACATCTGTTACTGACACACACTGTTTGATTGATGCCTCTGCTGATGTGTGAGTGCATGTAAACAGGTAACAGTCTTTACGGTGAAAATCTGCACATGAACCCAGTACTGTATGTAAAACACAGTGATGCGAGATTATTCATGCTTAATTTCACACTTTCTGTGCAGTGTTTTTGTCTTGTTTTGAATGTTAAAATACTGTAATAATGTGCAGAGTGTATCGAAGCTATATGTTTGTGATCTAATTTCATTTCTTAGACGGGGTTATACTTTTAGTGCATTATAAACCTCTTACAAGCAGAAAAATAGATTAGCAGTGTTTACTCGACTGCAGTGGAATAGTGATGTTTTGTGGTTCAGTCTTGAATGAGATGCTCGCATGCATGTTTTTTTTTTTTTTTAATCGACTGCAGACATGAATGAACAAATAAGGGCACTTACTAGGCATCAGGAATCTATTGATTTCAATGATGCATCAGGTATGTTTTCGAAGTCTCCTCTGCTCACCAAGGCTGCATTTATTTAATTAAAAGTTCAATAAAAATAAAAAAATAGAAATTTTATTACAAATTAAAATAGCTGTTTTCTATGTAAATATATTGTAAAATGTAATTTATTCCTTTGATCAAAGCTGAATTTTCAGCATCATTATTCCAGTCTTCAGTGACACATGATCTTTAGAAATCATTCTAATATACTGATTTGCTGCTCAAGAAACATTTCTGATTATTATCAAATGTTGTTTTTTTTTTTTTTTTGTGGAAACTGAGATACACTGTATTTTTCAGGATTCTTTGTAGAAAGTTCAAACAGCATTTTTTTGAAATGGAAATCTTTTGTAACATTAAATGTCTTTACAGTCGGTGGTTTGACCAATTTATGGTCATCCTTGATGAATACAAATATGAATTTCTGTCAAAAGAAAAAAAAAAAAATCTTACAGACTTTTGAACAGCAGTCTAAAGTAACACCATATTTGCAGCAAAATAAAGACCAATCAATTTGGTATTATAATGATGTCATTGCAGCTTAAATTTAAATGCAGAATATTCTAAATTGTTTTTAAGTATAAAACATATAAATAACAAAATTTACACGTCTAAAGCTGCAATAATCTACAAAATAATGTGTGCAGAAAACACATGTAAAGCTTTCAGAGGAGTCCCAGAAGTGATAAACCTTCCTGTGCTTATAAGGGACAAATGATTCATAGTTATAATAAATTTATATTTTATGTAATCTCTGTATCATACTCTTTTTATGCTTGCACTATGAAGTAAAAAATAAAAAAAGTGAATGACTTGCTTCATCGAATTTGTGTATTTTTATTTTTTTTTACCACTCATCAGCTAAATGAATGAATGTCATGTTAAGGGTGTGCAGTGACTATAATTAGCTTTATATAAAGCAGCAGAAGTCTGTACCATGTCCTCGTTCGTGTGTGTGTGTGTGTCCTTGAGTGTGATTTCAGGGGTGTTTGTGAGTGTTGGGCTCTGAAGGGGGTCGTGGGCAATTAAAGCACACATGCAGCGCTGCTATACCGTCTCTCACACACACACACACGCGCACAGTGTCGTGCATCCCTCCTCTGCTCTCACGCACCTCCCACCTCAGCATGTGAATGTTTAAGTGATCTTTATTGTGTGCAGAGTAAACAGAGAGCGCGAGGGAAGCCGTGTTGAGCTCAGACCAGCCGAGCTGCGTTGTGCTGACAGCAGGACGAGAGACAGACAGATAGCGACAGAGAGAGAGAGAGACGGCAGTGTGTGATTTAATGTGGAAATCATCTTCTCTGAGCTCCATGGCAAACTCTGCATGCTTGCTGCTGTCCGGCTCCGGGATGCTGCCTCATTCGCTGCACGCGCCGCCTGCCTTCCTCTACTTGTCCGAGGTAAGGATCGTCCCGCTTTTATCCGCTCTGAATGACCGTGCTGTTCTATCCTGACCTCTGACCTCTTCTCCATTTGGGGTCAGTGATCTGTTTATAGTTCCACGCTTTTATTCTCTGTTTGCTCCATTGTTTAGGCTTACTCACATACTTTCATGGTCATTTTATCGTTAACATTAACTAGTTGTTTGTATCTAGTTTTGTAGCTGGGGAATTTAATGTGAAAATGTCACAAAACGGAAGTCTGTCGCTCATTTTAGGTCACAATTAGCAAACTTAAGCAGATTTTTATGCAATATTATGCAGATGCACTCATGAATTATGCAGGATTCCTTTGACTTTTCCCTGTGTTCAATTACTAAATGCTGTTTTTAATGATCTTGAATTACTTTGTAGAATAAGACATCAGATTTTTCACTGGATTGTAAAGTCAGCAGGGTTTTGTTTTTGAAGTTTTTATTAAACATGCATCAGATATAAGTGATATAACTGTATAAATATTGACACATATCTGCCTTTTTAAAATGACTGATAAATCCATCAGTCTTTTCCCTGATCAAATTTGGTTTGAATTGGCCGATATAGGAGTTATTGATTTTTTTAATTCAATAATTAAATGAATTTTCTATAGCATCTTATATGCTGTATATTATACTGTTCAAACACTTATGAACTGATGGTGAGTATCTATTATCGTAGTTTGTTGTTTGCCATTAGATTGTGTGCAGTTTAGATAGTTATATTTGATGTGCGCATGTCAGAGAGAAAGGTGTTTTCTTCATTTTAGCTCATAATCACCGATATTAGCATATGCAGATACTCTCATGAATTATTCAGGATCTAAATGGACTTGATCAGTGTTCTGCATTTACTTAAATTACTTTGTTGAACTAGTCATTAGATTGTGTATTTGTTTAAGTGCACAGGGGTTTGTTTAGAAAATGTTTTATTTTTATTAGCAGTGCTTGATTTATCGGTTTGTACATATCCATATCAACCAATATAAGCATTTCAATTTTTAATTATCGATATTGCTTATGGTTTACGTAGATAATGGATATATTTTATTTATTTGTTTGTTTATTTATTGATTTAATAATGAAATATTTAAATATTTTTGTTTTTAAAATGTTTTATTTTATTAACAATGCTTGAAAATTACATTCATTTATTAATTTATGAATTTACTATTAATAACATATTTATTTATTTACTTATGTATTTTTCTGTACTATGATTCTTAAGTAATAAAATAATATCTTTGTTTACCAGTCATAAACATAATTCTCATAATCAGCCAGCCAACAATTTAATTTTTTATTTTTTTATATATTTATTTATTGTTTTTAAAAAGTTTTATTTTTTAGCAATGCATGATATATTGGTTTCTACATATCAGTATCAAACAGTATAACTGTTAAGTAGATAATGTCATTTTTTTTAGATTTTTATTATTATTATTATTATTAATATTATATATTTTTAAATAATTTATTTATAGGCATTTCTATTAACAGGAAAAACAAATAATAATAATTGCAACAAAAAGAATACAAATAAATTATATAGATAGATAGATAGATAGATAGATAGATAGATAGATAGATAGATAGATAGATAGATAGATAGATAGATAGATGCACTTATTTTTTTATTCTTTTTTACTTAACAGTCTCTTTCTGTATTAGGATTTGTAAGTACTAAAGTCATTTTGCTCTAATGTTTGTTTTTATGTGTAAAATTGTAGATTTGAGCTTTATCAATATTAAAATTATCATAACTTCAAAATAATGCTCAATATCAGCTGACATGTAGTACATCTTCAGTTGTGGTGCATGTATGCGAGTTATGCAGCAGTGAGACACCAGAGAGCGATAAATGAGATGAGTGCTTTCCTCCTGCTTTTAAATCACTGTGAGACAGCAGGAGACGCGTCTCCTCCCCCATCTGTCCACACACACACACACACACGGCACATGGTCGGGTTGTGTCCCTGTGAAGAATCCAGGGCAAATGATCCTCCAGAGAGCAGCAGACATTATTCATGAGGCCGTGTGTTTATGAGTGAGTGTGTTTGTGCGCTTAATTGATTTCATATTCAAACACACGACCCGGTTTGCTGCAGTATGTAGCGCTGAATTATTGATACGGTTCACGAATGTGAGGGGATCCAGACGGGGAGTCTGACTGAGACTCTGCTGCTTGTGGAGAAGAGCCTTTGCTTTAGTGTTTAACATGACAAGAAACTCTAAAAATCTTGTTTGTTTCTTCATTGCATGTGTAGATGAATACATTTGTTTTAATATAATGTATTTATTTTTTTATTTCTTTATTTTTATTACATCAATACATGTAAATAAATAAGATTATTTTAATCAATATTTATTTATTTATTTATTTATATTTGTTTATTTAATTTTTATTTTATCAGTAAATGTGTGAATAAATAGTAAATGATTACTCGTTTTATGTTGAATAAATTAACAACAAAATGTTGTATTTGCTGTAATTTACCTTACAGTAGGCAGCAGTATATAAACTATATACTTTATATAGCATCTTTTCAATTCTAGCAGCTCAGCGTGACAGACGTTCTGAGGCAATAATCGAACAGCAAACCTAAAATGTCTCTTACGTGTTGTAAGGAGATTAATTCAGTTGTTTGAATGATTCATTTTCTGTTGACCAGTTCGATTTGAGTCATCGTTCAATGGGGTTCCCTTTTAAGTTAAGTGTTTAGTTTAATATTTCACCGTCAGGCTTTCCATGATATAGATGAGTTTGTTTCTTCATCAGATTTGGAGAAATCACTTGCTCAGCAATGGATGCTCTGCAGTGAATGGGTGCCGTCAGAATGAGAGTCCAAACAGCTGATAAAAACATCACAATAAACCACAAGTAATCCACAGCACTCCTGTCCATCAGTTAATGTCTTGAGAAGAGAAAAGCTGAGTGTTTGTAAGAAACAAAAAGTAATCTGTTCTGAATCAGGAGAGAAATCTGCACAAATCAAGCACTGTTTACAAGCCAAAACAGTTCTAAAAAATATGTGGGTGTATTTTAATGTGAGAGGACAACAGGAGATGGACTTTTTCACTGGAGGAAGTGTTATGGATTATGAACTTGTATTTTAGCCGGAAGCAGTGGTTTGAAGTTAAAAACGTCTTAATGATTGATTTGTTTCAGCTTTTCACTGCACAAGACATTGATGAGAATAGTCTCCGGGTCTCTGTAGAGACTCACTCGCTCGAATGCTCGTGTCTCTGGAGGACATAATTGACCCCGTGACCCATGAGAGTCCTTCACACCCAATGACTGTCATCTGGAGATGATGAGAGCATTGAAATACTGTCTAAAGAGAAAGAAAGAAATAGATTTGTCTGCAACTTATAATAAGGCACTTGGCAATTATTTCATCAGATGTTTTTTCTTGATCTTTTGAAGTAAGAGTTCAGTGCGCTGTGAAGCACACTGCAGCCTTCAGCAGAACAGCTAATCATAAGAGTAAAACATGGTGAAGCTCATTTTAGCACTGATTGACTCATATCATGTTTTCCGTATGTGTGTGTGTGTTAAAGCTACAGTAGCACAAACAGAAGGATCATAAGAATTGTGGAAATGATCATGAATGCTAAAGTATGCATGAAAAAAGTTCAGCTGTGAGAAAGTGAAACCTCAGCAAAATCATCTCTCTCTCTCTCTCTCTCTCTCTCTCTCTCTCTGTCTCTCTCTCTCTCTCTCTCTCTCTCTCTGTCTCTCTCTCTCTGTGTGTGTGTGTGTGTGTGGGTGGGTTTGTGGTGTGCCGTGCCGGTGGTCAGTGCTTCTGTTTAGAGAGACATCATCATCAGTGAATCTTCAGTCTGTGGTTGTGCACCGCTGGCTGACTCAAACAAAACAGGGCTTGAGGTAGATTTCGGCTTCACTCTCTCTGTATATCAGGCTGAGAGCGCGAGTGTGTTCTTCAGATTTAGTATTGTGTGCAGAACAGTTTGAGCAGAGCGTTCAGTGTTTGGTGGAATGAAATAAACAGCATGATTTCAGGTGTTGAACTTCAATGTAACAATATAACATTTTCATTTGTGAATCCTGAAAAAAAAAGAAAAAAAATCACAGTTTGCACAAAAATATGAAGCAGCACGAGTGTTTTCAACACTGATAATAATCAGAAATGTTTCTTGAGCAGCAAATCAGTATGTTAGAATGATTTCTGAAGGATCATGTGACACTGAAGACTGCAGTAATGATGCTGAAAATTCAGCTTTGATCACAGAAATAAATTGCATTTTACAATATATTCACATAGAAAACAGCTATTATAATTGTAAAAATATTTCAGATTTTTTCTATTTTTACTGTATTTTTGATCAATTTAATGCAGCTTTGGTGATCAAAAGATATGCCAGATGTGTGATAGTCTCTTCTTTTGATGGTACTGTACAGTATATACATAGTGGCACATAATATATGAATACGTCATTTTGGACACTCTTCTTGATGACTAATTAAATGTAAGTAAATGAGTGTCATTGATTTTGTGCTCTTACAGTATATATTTATTCATCATAAATCTATTGCAGCTTGATTTGATCCAGGCTGCTTTTGTTGGTCAAAGTAAATCCTCTTACAGGCTGCTATTGTTTAACACAATGGCCTAATTTATCTGCACAGCCATTTCATCTCTGTAAAGTGTGTGTGTGTGTGTGTGTGTGTGTGTGTGTGTGTCAACCTAATACTCTCTCTCACTCAGTAATAAAGTGTAATAAATTCCTCCACACTCTTACAGTCTTTCCTCCCTCTTTCTGTCTGCTGATTACCGTCGCTGCTGCTCTAATTAACTCAGAGTGTGTGTGTGTGTGTGTGTGTGTGTGTGTGAGAGAGAGAGAGAGAGAGAAGCAGCTCTGTGTAAATCGCAGGCTGCTGCAGCAGGTTCTTCTGATGCGCTTACATTTCGAGGGTGAAATCCAATCTCACGGGCGTCTGTGTGTCTGTGTGTGTGTTTACATAGAGTTGTTTCCTTCAGTTTATACTCACTATCAAATAGTATACACACTATCAAATACACTCACAGACACTGTGTACTAGTCTTTTGTAGTCAGACTTTTGACAACATCCATCCATTATTTATACTGTTCAAAAGTCTGGGATCAGTAACACTTGTAATGTTTTTTAAAGAAGTCTCTTGATGCAAAAAATACAGAAAAAAAAAACAGTATTCTTGCATAATGTTATTACAATATAAAATATCAGTTTCTATTTTAATACCCTTTAAAATATAATTTATTTCTGTGATGCAAAGCTGAATTTCCATCAGCCATTACTTCAGTGTAAAGTCTCACACACTCTCAGAAATAAAGGTACAACAGCTGTCACTGGGGCGGTATCTTTTCAAAAGGTACATATTTGTATCTTAAAGGTCCATTTTGGTACCTTAAAGATACATATTAGTACAGTCTATATATTAGAACCCAATAGGTACAAAAGTGTACTTTTTGAAACAGCACCACCCCAGTGATAGATTTTGTACCTTTATTTCTGAGAGTGCATGATCCTTCAGAAATCATTCTAATATGCTGATTTATTATTAGAATGATCAATGTTGACAACATGTGTGCTGCCAAATTAATTAATTAATTTTTTTTTTTTTTTTGAAACTGTGATAGTTTTTTCAGGATTCTTTGATGAATAAAAAGTTAAAAAGAACAGCATTTATTCAAAATATAAATCTTTTCTAACAATATAAATCTTTGCTATCACTTCTTAACAATTTAACACATCTTTGCTGAATAAAAGTTTTAATTTCTTTCAAATAAATAAATGAATAAAAATTTACTGACCCCAAACTTTTGAACTGTAGTGTATATTGTTAGAAAAGATTTCTATTAAAATAAATAAATAAATGCTCTTCTTTTTAACTTTTTATTCGTCAAAGAATCCTGAAAAAAAGTATCACCGGTTCCAAAAAAATATCAAGCAGCACAACAGTTTCCAGCACTGATAATAAATCAGCATATTAGAATTATTTCTGAGGGATAATGTGACACTGAAGACTGGAGGAATGATGCTTTGATCACAGGAATAAATTAGTTTTGACACACACCTTCCAGGTGCGCCCTAAACACATCATCAGTGATGTAACCTGGGGTCATTGGTTGTTTCGGGTCTTTCAACATCATACACCCTCGCCCAAGCGACCCAGCCAGGGGTGATCAGTCCCTGACTTGTGTCTAGGTAGCTTGTGTAGTCCACGGATCCACAGCCATCTAGATGCCTTCTCAGCGGCATCCATGATGTTCCTGATGGCTTCTTGTGCAGTCCCCTGATTCCCAAGAGCTTGAGGGCCCTGGATAATGACTGGCCAGCAAAACCTCGGCAGCCAGCCTCGATGGGGACGCAGCGGGTCTTCCTTCACCTGTTACGGCATTTGCCTGCCAACTCCTTGTACTTGGCCCTCTTCCGTTCAAACGCCTCTTCCATCCGGTCTTCCCAGGGCACAGTTAATTCCAGTAGAACCACCTGCCTTGATGATTCTAAAAATATTACCATATCAGGCCTAAGCGTGGTCGTCGTGATGGTTTCTGGGAATTTAAGCTGCCTGCAGGTCAACCTTTAGCTGCCAGTTTCGAGCTGTTGCCAGGAGTCCACCCGCTGGGATCCCGCTCCCTGATGGTTTCTCTCCATCCTTAACAAATGTGATTTCTGCTGTGCTGGCTGCTGGTGCTTGCTGAGAGAGATCTCTGTGCTGATAGTTCCAGCGATTACCCTTAGCACCTGATCGTGGCACCACTGATAACACCCCTATCCCAGAGCCTTAGGGCAGCAGCTTAATATGTGCTCCAGGAATCCTCTTTTTTTGGCATAGCATGGCATGCAGGGGTGTCTTTCAGGCCCCAGGAGAAGATGGACTGGGGAGGACATCGTAGACTGATTGGATAAGGAACTGGATCCAGTATGGCTCCGCTTTCCACAACTCAGACCATAAGATCTTTCGGTCCGCCGCTTGTTCCCATCGAGTCCATGCCCCTTGTTGTCACATCCCCACCATCCTACTAATGTGCCTTTCCTCCACCCCTGCTGGATTTCTTCTTGGACCAGTTGATGCCTGTCCTTTCCCCAGGCCTTGTCATACCAGGGTTTATGTTTACAGCCAAGCCCTGCGCGTCCTGACGCCACTGTCCCCACCAGCACACTGCGCCTCAGCCTGGTCGACTGCCTCCTGGGCCTCGATGCCAGCTGAGGAAACTTTGGTGTCAGTGGATTCTCTGTACAGCAGCACAGGAATAAGTTAGATTTGAATGTATAGTAAAATAGAAAAACATTATTTTACAACATAACAATATTTCACAATATTAACAATTTTTTTTGACCCGTATTTTTTTGATCAAATAAATGCAGCCTTGATGAGCATAAGAAACTCCTTTTAAAAACATAAAAAGATGAGCACTTACACACATATCCACACAATAATAAATATGTGTGTGTGTGTGTGTAAACAAAGTAAAAAAAATAATAATAATAAAATAAATATAAATATTTACTTATTTTACTTTTTGTTTACTTATTTCACTGATAAATAAAAAGTAAAAATAAACAATATAAAGAAATAAAATAAGCAAATCAATAAATACAATTAAATTAAATATTGTAAGTTAAATAAAATGAACATATTTTACATTTAGTTTACTTTTTTATTTTACTTATCAATAGAAATAAAATTAAGTAAAATAGTTAAACAAATAAACATAAAAAGTGAATAAAAAGTAAAATAATATAAATTTATGGACTTTTTTACTTATTTACTTATTTCACTTATAAATAAAAGTAAAAGTAAAATAAGTAAATTCATATAGAACAATAAAATAAGTAAATAA